>NW_010514196.1:0-47500 GCF_000687285.1 Phaethon lepturus
TGCCCACCGAGCCCGTCGGGAGCCCGAGTGGAGGCTGCGGGGGCGAAGCTGTATTAAGACACCTAAGGCTTCACCTTTAGAATTCAAGCACAAGGAACAGTAACTGTTGGTCCGTTCAAAGCTCTTCTAGATCCCCCCTTTTCTTGAAAATCCTTCTATTGTGCCAATCAAGCAGATGGTTTGCAGGAAATATAGCTTGGCCCCAGTGACCGAAACTAATTTTAACTAGCTTTCCAAGCCTGGCACGTTTGTTTTGCTCTTACAAAATAGCTAAAAAAACAGCTGGCAAGGGTGAATTAAACCCATTAAAGACACATTTATAAGAAATTATATTCACATAGGTTGCTTGAAACCCCCCTAAGAGGGGAGAGATGAGCGTATTGAAATGAAAATGTCCCCGAACACACTACCCTCCTTAACATCGCCTGAGAGTCTCAAAACATTTTACTAAATAGATTAACTTGACTATTGTTTCGCATCACATTTATCAGCTTCATTAAGTGAATAGCTGAACAAATATATTACGCATGCATGAAAAGCTCTTTTGGGGGCTGCCTTATTGTGTCCTCAGCCCTGACAGGTGGTTAACTGTGTTTCTCTCTCCTCTCCCCCTCGCTCTCTGCGCAAAGAAAGGGGGATCTTGGACAGAGCGCGCAGCCCAGACTTGGCAAAGGGACCTAGAGGGGAGAGTTACTTTCTTTTCCCTCGCCATTCATGTTGGCCAGCCTAGAGTGCACGCAGCCTGAAATGCAACCAGATGATCTGATCATGTCAAAAGTAATTAACTTTAGTTTAGTTTCTGTGTCTTGCTTGCGCTTTACTAACTCCTTCCAAGCCTGGTTAATTTGCATCCTTTCCCCCAAATTTGATTATTTTTGTCCACTTTGTCTTTTTATCCTTTCCCCAACCTCCACCTTTGTTTTTTTTTAAAAAAATAATCTGGGATTGAACAATCCCTCTTCTTTCTTCTCCACTGATCTGCCTAATAAACAACCAACCACACAACCTCCCTGAAAACAACTCCTTTCACGAGCTAAGATTTGCACATTTTGGAGAGCTAGGATTTACAAAATGCAGTATGGTGTTTTATTCGTTGCCTTAATTTCGTGATTATTTAGCACGGTGGAAACAAGCTGGGAATTTGGCAGCGGCTGTTCAGATTCTCAGGTGCTGGAGGCCATGGTCCTGCTTGTTTCGGTTGTGGTCTCTGCCCCAAGAGTATCCAAGTTAGACTGCGCGGAGGATGAGAGAACGTGGTACTTTCCCGTTTATTTTCTCCAGTGCATATTTCTCTCATTTTACTCAGGTAGGTAAGAAGAATTCAAAATCCTTTTGTCTTTTGAATCAGGTCTTAAATCTACTCCCACCAGCTCACCGCCAACCAAACTGGGGATCCTTTGCTTATGGCGGCAGCAAATTTCTCTGCTCGCTAATTTGCTGAAACCTCTAGGTAATGGGTGATTTTAAGTGCTAGGAGTTGAGGATCCCGTCACTTTTTCAACTCATAAACCCCTAGTTCTCTTCCCCATTCTCCAGGCTACAACAGGAAGGACAAGCTTCCTTGGAGGAAAGGATTCTGTCAGGGCAATTCAACAGGAGAATGAATGTGTCCCAGAGCAGATTTCACCTTAAACGGGGGGTTCCTGAGCCCACACGCTCCCTCAATGCCTTTCGCAAGAGCAGATTCAGTCTTTTAGAGGCCCCTCTCCACGCCTCTGCCTGCTGGCACAGTGCATAGGGACCTCTGTCTCTTGCAGAAAGAACTGAATAATTATTTGACTACCCTCTAGGGTTAAACCAGGACCTTCTCTTATTTCTACACCTTGTCTTAAAAGGGCCAGACCATCAGCCCTCAGTCCTTCGACTTCTACTGTGCCAACCAGCAGATACTGCACTTCCTTGGGAAGTCTCTCTGGAAAAGTTTGAGAGGCTCGCAAGAGCCCGTAGGATGCTGATGAGAGCCCAGGTACTTGGAAACACTATCTCCGATGGAAAGTCCTCCCTGATGTATGTAGCCAGAAAGATGGTGATGGGGCTGGGAGGCTTACTCACTTTGCTCCTTCAAGGTGAAGATACCTTCAGATGCTGTGATGCACTGGGGGAAATGGCTGTCGGGGTGGGGGAGTGGAGGGGTCCAGGTAGGTGGCAGAGAGGTTTTAATGAATCGGTCACCTGCACTGTGCTGTATCACCCTGTCTGGAAAGTCATCCTGTCCCTCCTGGTGCAAATGAAGGTATCAACTTCTTGCCACAATGAAATTGTGGCAAGATTATTCCTTATTTGAAGCTGTGGAGGAGTTTCTTCAAAACTCAGTGTTTTTCTCTCTTTGAGTCCTATGCAAAGGTGCTGAAAGTCCTGTGGACAGGCATTAACCTGCACATCTTTTGGTGGGACCAAAAGCTGTGTGATAAAGAAAGAAACAAAACTCAAAATACTCTGTAACAATTACTTAGCAAGGGCAAAATTCCCTTGCTGGGATAATGCAATATTCTTACAATTGAAATGAGGGAATCTCTTTGAAAATTTAAAATAAAAAATCATTTGTGAGTTCTGGGTCTTTTTTAAATCATTCAATTCCCTGGGCATTTAGTGATTTCACCCTGGAAGCATTACACTGGTATCCACTGAGGCAATGGATTCACAGTTAAATGATTCTGTTCCAGACCATGCCCTAATCATGGCTATATTCATGTCTATAGGTCACTGGCAAACTGTAGTGAACCCATGGAGGAAAGACTATGTGCAGGCTTCATCGGAGAAGGTGTAACACTTGGTTTTTTCCCAGAAATAGAAAGCTATTGATATGGAGTATGTTTGATTTCTGGAGTTCTGACAGAAAAGGAGGGCTGACAAATTTTATTCCTCGGGGTTTACCTTCACAGAGCCCGTGAGAAGTGAGTTAGCATTCTCCATGAGCTCTGCTCCTGGCTACTTTGTGTAAACTGGAAAGTCAGGTGAAAGAAGGTAACTGTATTTCTGTTGTCCTTTGGGGATGTTTTTTTATCAGGTGAAGTGCTTCAGGTAGAGAAAACCAAGAAGAATAGAGCAATAATCATAGAATGGTTTGGGTTGGAAGGGACCTTTAAAGGTCATCTAGTCCAGCCCCCCTGCAATGAGCATCTTCAACTAGAGCAGGTTGCTCAGAGCCCCATCCAACCAGTGATGATGCCTGAGGAAGGAATAGCTTCATAGTCTTATGCGTCACGGACATCTCTTCAGGGTTCTCAAGTGTAGGGCCCTGGGTTCAGGATGACTGGCTCGCTACAGAGCCAATAGATTTTGCACTGGATCTCCACTCGTGTGAAAGAGTTCTTCTCTTTAAAGAACATTTGGCTCATTATGGAGACTAGAACAGGACTGAACTTCTGGGCTTTGCTTTGCAAGCAGCACAGTTTCATGGCATTCAGAGATGAAGGGCTCTTCCATTTCATCACCGGGAAAAGCCGAGGAGGTTCTGGTTTCCCTCACACTTGTAAACTTCCTTGAAATAGTGATGACCAGTGAGCTTCTCGTGTGAGCTTCCCCTGTGAGCTTCCCCAACCTGTAGAAAGCACATTCCTTCTCAAAGAGTTGTGTTTCCTTCTGACAAACAGAAAAAAAAGCCTTGTTTTCCACCAGCCGTGAGATTGGATACGTACATGGTGGAACGCATTGCCCATTTATGCCTTCACCTTTCTGAAAGCGAACGGAAATCCCTAGGACTAAGGAGAGCGCAAGCATGTAAAGAAAGTTGTAGAAAAGCTTTTCCCTCTGCCTTTGGCCTGAGAATGTTGCTCGTTCTGTCAGGGCTGAAGTCAGGGGCAAAACTCATGCTAATTTCAATGCGGTGGGGTTAAGCCCTAGAAGAATTTGAATGTACTTGTCTCTTTTCAGTACTTTGTCAGGAGTGTTTTGATACTGCAGGGGGAAATATCAAAGACGACTGAAGTTTAGAATTAGACAGCCAGGATATTTGAATGGGATCTTCGTAGTCTGAAACAGGTTTTCTCAGGTTTCTTGTCATGCCTGTAGAAATGAGAACTACTTAACGAAAATCATGTTTTAGTGGTTGCATTCACACTGTTGGTTCTCATCATGACATGAGTTTTGTCTTTTTTTCTCTCTGTTTTTCTTTTTCAGTTAAAAATATAAGAGGGTGGAGAGCATAAAATCTTGTGTCTCTAGGAAGGTCTTTAGAAGCATTGGATGTGATTTAGCAGATTTAAAATTTGACCCGAGGAAATCTGGTAAGGTCAGGTGGTCCTAGCACAGGACACGGCTCTTTCTGAGGAGCCATACTCTGGCTGCTACTCATCAGGCCCAGAAAAGTCAGGAGAGAGGAGTTTAGTGTAGCTTTAAGCTCCATTTGCATCCTCCAGATTCGTGGATGTCCTGGGATATGGGGTAGTTCTCTAGCGTCTTTTAAATAGTTCTGGCTTAAGTCAAATGGAAGTCTATTTGCTCACCTATCAACCTTTATCAAGGTTTCCCTGATGGTATCACACCAAAAAATTGTCTATCTTCCTTTTTGGCTGAAAGTTTACTGCTCCTACAGGGGAAGAAAAAAAAAAAAAAAGTCAGCAGAGGGGAATGCGTAGAGACGGGACTACATTGCGCCTTGGGTCGGACCCAAGTGGAGCGGCAGTTTAAGCCTCGAGGCCGGACAGTTAATGCCAGGTCTTTTCCCTGCTGCTGCGCTTATAGCAGAAGCAGGAGGGGGTAGGACAGTTACTGAAGCGTGGAAAAGTTTTCATTCACTGCCGTGCGTGACAGCTGCCTGTACGGCAAGTGTCTCCAGGTTTGTGAGAGGAAGATTGGAGGATGTCCTCTTGTTATCTTCTGCTATTTCTACAGCGTCCTTTAGCCAAAGAGAAGGCTTTTTGGTCTCAGTTCTGATGCTCCAACCCTCATATTTAAAAGACTGTTTCTAGAAAGATGAAATAACTATGGGATTTATGGGGTGTGCTGAAGGATCCGGTAATCGGATACCTTTCTTTGGAAAAATTGATTTTTACAAGCGTTTGCGGCTTGTTTCAGGCCCCACGGTATGAAAAGGGACTGACTCTGGTCTGGACTGGGCTGAGATCAAAATTAAAAACTGGGGTATTTGCACTCTAGGCAGGTGGAGCAGGACTGTGAAACAGTCCCACTATTTTCAAGAAAAAGATATAGGCTTTGTAATAAAGCTTTAGGAAGAACCCTGTCTTGGCTTATTTTCCATTTACCATCATATCCATGTGTGTGTGAGCCTTTCCCTTGAAGGAGCAGGTAGGGCTGGTATGCGCTACCAGTCTGCAGCTCCTTTTCACCCCGCCTTCGGTGTCTCCGGGAAGCCAGTACGTTTCGAACTTGCCCTTTATGTTGGGAGACTGACTCCGCTACACAGCTGGACCGGCCACATGGAAAAACCCATGAAGACAGAGAACTGAAGTCATCCTCTTGGGCTGGGGATCCGGGATGTCCCCTGGAGCCGGGGCCGTGTGGCCAAAAGGACTGTCCTTCTCCTCCCCCAGCCTGTTCCCTGTGAGTGCATGTCCTCAAGGCAAGAATGACATCTTTAACTCTCTAGCTTAGATGTGTTTTAAGTGACGCTCTCCTGAAGACCTGCCGTTAAACCATAGGGTTTGTTTTATGACATGTTTTCCAATGGAGCTTTGTTTAAGCAAGACAGCCAAGTAATTACTTATAGCTTTTTAAGACTGTGCGCTTTGTTTTCTTTTCCTCTTCATTTAAATTCCAGAGTGCACAGGACTCCCATTTTTAAGTAGATTTTAACCATGACTAGAGAAGCGTAGTTATCAGTTATGCACTATAAACAATATGCAGGGGCGGGGGGACGTTTTGATCAGAGCTATTCAGTCCTTGTTTGCTAATCTAATTACAAAGTGTAGGTTTCCTGACACGGAGCTGCTTGCGTACAAAAAGGCTTTTCTCACACCTGGTGGATTGTTTAGCCAAGCTTTTTAAATGCTTACAGTTTTAAAGAAGAACAAAAAAAATCTTTTAAAAAAACAAGTTCCTGTGCAGGGCAATAGAAAGAATTTAGTGGTTGTCAACACGAGTTTAGTATAAGGGTGCTGTGTAAAATGTGGGTTCACTTTACATTGACCTTTGGACGTAGTAGCCCAAAACATTGTTTTACTTTTTTTTCTTTTTAAGGGTTAAGGAGAGTGTGAAAGGTAACAGATGTCGGGGGCTGTATTAAATTAAATGCGTACATGCGTGTGTATATATCTCCGCACGGGTGGACGCGATGCTCCGATATTTTTGGGTGTTGTTTGTTAGTGCCTCAAGAGCTCCGCAGCTCTGAAAGGGCAGCTTTGAATTGCAGCCCCAGCAAAACTGTATTTTTGTGCTGTTTAGTCCCCCGATTCGTACGAACAAAATAAAGCACCTTGTCGAATAAGGGCCATTGAGCAGGGATGATGGGTTAAGAGTGGGGGTCCGAGGTGGCGGCGTGGGTGCTTGTTTATCGGGGAGGAGTTGTCAGTTGTTGGCTGTGCTGGTGAAAGGAGGGACGCCAGAGTCTGATGGCTGGGAGAGCATTGATGTGAGGTAACGGGGTAATCGGATTGAAAGTTAGCCATGGTATTTATGTCAGTTCACATTTCGTCAAATGAATAATATGAGGTTGCTACCTAGCCCAGGCCTTGGCCCGGGGGTTGGGCTATAAAGAATCTAAGGCCTCATTTGATTCAAATATAAATTAATTCTCACTGGAGCGTTGGCTGATTAATCTATTTGCATAATAGTAGAAAAACTGCAGTGCGGTTACTTTTGCGGGGATTTGGACAAGAAAAGCTTTAAATTCGTTTGAAAGAATAGTGTGTGAGAAGTCAGGGAAGCAAAAGCACCTCTATAGGGCTCCTGAAGCCATTTCTTTTCCCCCCAACCCTGATGCCCAAACCCGAAGGCTAAACTTGTTCACACGGAAGTCTGACACCCTCCTGAAAGGAAATTGTGTTCTGATGTCTTACATTTTTGTATTTGATGTAAATAGTGTTGCCTTCAATAGGTGGAACAACGGCATCCTTTATTATTTTTGATATTTAATAAAAAATCAAGCCTAAATAAAAAAGGCAGGCTGTGTAGGTGGAGTAACTGTTGAACTGCAGTGAAGCTCTGTGGGGAGATAAAGAACTAGGGGAACCGAATTGGCTTGAAATGTAAATGCTATTTGTGTGTAAGCCTGGTTATCATTTGTTATCGGGAAATGAAAGGTCATGGTTCTGCTGGCCGCATGCATCTTAACAGCGTGGCGAGGGAAGGGAGCGAGTGGGTGCTGTCACCGAGCAGAGACTTGAGGAGAAAAAGGGCTTTTTTCCACCCCCCCCAACAAATCTCTCCAGCACCTCACTTGTGTAGATGGTACCTGGAGCACACCCTTGTCACTAAGGACAATTGTCGGGGGGTTGTGCACCCACACACAGGCACAGTCACACAAACATGTTATTCTATCACATCCCGTTTTTTCCTAAACTTTCAGGTGAAATGCTGTGCATCTCTACTGCCTCTGTAAAACATTATCTAGGGTTGGTTTGGTTTTTTTCCTCACTATCCATGTGACTAGTGTTTGACCGTTTGGCGAAGCATTTCACGTTCGCACACAGATATTGAGATGGTTTTGTGAATCATGTTCGTGTCCATTGAGTGGACACAAGTGCATAAAATTCACAAAACACAGCAGAGAGAAGTTTTAAAAAAAAAAAAAAAAAAGTCCAAATCCTGCTCCCACTGAAGTCTGTAGCCATTTTGCCAGTGAGAAAAAAACAAACTCTAATTAAGCAAAAATCCTTCCAGCAAGGATGTTAAGATGCAGCTATAGGGGATCAGCGCGCATATGGGAACTTCCAGGTCTGTGTCCTCTAGCATTAGTCGAAGACTTGCAGAAAAGTTGGGCTGTTACTTGGACTCGCTTGAGTTTTAAAGTATCCACTAAGATTAAAGCCATCAGGGTTTTGTTAGCCAACGGTACGAGTGTCTGGGGACGGGGGTGCTTCAACCACACAGAGAGCGGGGATAGGAGATGTCCCACTTACGCTCTTCAGCTAAGGGCTGAGGAAGCTCGCAGCGGCTATCCACAATGAAACCTTTGAATCCGGATACTTGGGAAGAACCAAATCGATGTTGCGGATTGTAGTTACGCTAAAGCAAGTGTAAAAATTGCCCACATCCCAGGCAGGCATATTGTAATTTGTAGATCATCTATAAGTATGTCCACACGTGGGAAACGGGGTTTTGTAGGAGTGTTGCCAGCTGCACCTGAACGTTAGCATTTGTGGGTGTCTTTGGCATGCATAATTCAGGTCAGATCTCATGCTGAGGCTTCCTTGACGCCCGCGGTACCGGGCGTACTCGATGCTTCCCATCAGGGCTCTTCGACTAGTTTGGCAGCCGGCTGCTGCTGGAGGGAGAAGGTCTGGTTCCTCTTGCCTCGTCCCCTTCCTCTCCCCTTGGCTGCGTAAGCCCACGGTCTTCTGTGTCAGCTCTGGGGCTTAACGGATCCTGTGCCAACCTGTCTCAGCGTCCCAGCAGAAAACTCACCAGGGGAAAGGAAAGCAAACAGTTTTCCGCTCGTGCAGCAAGCTGTAGCCTAGCGCAGGGTGCCAAGAGCGCTCGAACCAGCGCAGCGGCGCGGGAAGGGCTGCGGGGCCAGCAGCGGTGGCGGGGATGTGGCAGGTTCGCCAAGGTCTGCTGTGTGCAAGACACGAGGTGAGCTCAGGCTGGAATGTGTAACTTCGCATTTATTTCTCAAATTCTCTGGTTACTGCTCCTAGCGTTTGAGTTCTGTTTTGCCTTCTTTTTTTTTTTTTCTTTCCTTAGTCTAGCCCAGCAATACTACGCTTCAAGTGTAATTATTATTTTGACCTGGCTTTCATCCTATTGATTGTTTTTCAGAGCAATTTGGGAAGGATGTGCTGTTCCCTAGTTGAATGCTGTCTTTTTTTCTGAGCCGGGAATTAGGCAAAAGTTCTTGACAAACTGCCATTGAAAAAGGAAAGATGGTGGTCAAAACCCCTTATTTATGTAAAAAAACCTGCTATAGTGTCTGTATGTTCACTCTTGCAAGATCAGTGTCTGAAAGCACAAAACAAATTGATCCTAGCCATGGTCATAAAGCAGCTACACTGCAGTATTTTTGTGGTTAATTCTTGTGGAAGGGGAATGTCTGGGATCTGCAGAAGGTTGGGCCATACAAGCAAATGACATGCCTGATTAACAGAACGTTGTTACGAGATAATAGTGACTCTGCTGTCTTGCTCTGGTATTTATGAAGAATAAACAAGACCAAAAAAAAGCCAAGACATCTGCTTTCTGAACAGAAGCCCTCAGTCTGTTGACAACCTTCTAGCCCAATTGCTCCATGTCTTTTTACACCCAATGATTGATGTAGGTCTGATCGTTTAATCTGGGGGAAGTTGAAGGCAAATGAAATGGAGCCTCTCTGCTTGTCTGACTGACCTGGATAACATACCCATTTGAATTAGCCATGAGTGCTTAAGGCAAACACGGGACTTGACTTCTATTTACCTCGACGCAGTGGAAGAGATGCCTAATGCGCCGAAGACAGTTCAAGGCACCAAGGCTCCTGGGTTCTTTTTGTGGTTCTATCTGCAGAGTAAAATGATGTAAATTGATTAACTTCACTGAGCCTCTCTTATTCCATCCCTTAGGCCTGGCAAAAGTGTTCCTAACACTTACTTTAATAAGATTTTTTGAGACTTAAGACATGGATTTACATCTTTTTTCCATACTTTAACAGAAATAGACGTTAAATTACTTATGTTCGCAGCTTAAAGGAAATCTTTACATTTGAATGTTTCTTGCTTCTCCGTTGTACCTTTGGTGCTTGCTATCTAATTTTAGATATTAACTGATTTTACTTCCAGTAACACTCATTGCATTAAGGGAGAGTAGCAGAAAAGAAAAAAAGCATTTTTTCTTTCTTTCCCTGCTGACGTGTCAAAACTGTGCAATAATATGACATGTGACAATAATAAGGACTAAAAAAAAAAAAGCTGCTGGATGGGTACTGCCGATTTGTCAGTTGTTTTATGTGTTTACAATAAACCTATCTGTCCAGGTTGCACAACTGAAGTTGAAAGTGGTGCTTGGAGGGTGCTGAGCTCTGCCTGGCAGCTTGCGGGTGCTGGAAAGTAGAGTCGCTCTCCTGTTTGTTTGGATCACATGAGTCTATGGTTTCATTTGTGGCGGTTCTGGCATACATTTGACCTCTTTGTGAACCAGTTTGGTTCACAAACTCAACGGGAAGTTCATCAAGAAAATAAAAGGAATTTTTAAAAATTGGGGTTTATGGTTGAAGAAAACGAATTAGTCCAGCTAGGGACATATGTATATATCTTTAATTTGATTCCTCTTTTCACTTTAAATTATGGTGCAAGAGAGATGCATGTCAGGAAATTAAAAGAAAGAATCCTTCTCCAAATTTAGAATGGGCTGTGTCTGATCTTCTTCAAGCAGACTTATCAGTTAGAAATACTTGGTTCAGGGTAAGTTTGAAAAGGATGAGTTTTGCACACTTTTTTGCTATTTTTCTCATCCTTCATTCTTCTCTTCATGACTTTCTATTCCAGAGCTGTCACAGAGAGAGAGAGAGGCTAAGGTGAGTGTAATAAATCCAGAGCAAAAGGCCAGGTGGGCGTTGCTGGGCTGGAAAGCCATGAGCACAGTCTGCATGAAAATCCTGGTTTTACGCCGTACAAGCTGTTTGCTCACAGTCGCCTTCGGTAAGAGCTTAGGTTGGGTAAGCAGGCAGGTCAGCTTATGAAACCGCAGAAGACGACGTATCAGGCAGGTCTTCATGAGCTTCCTTCTGGAGCTTTTTGAATGTAGAAACACCATTGCAAGCTGTTTCAGCGCCAGTTACAAAGCCAAGCTTGTAGCCAGGCTTCCTCGCCGCTCTCTCTCCACCCGTACTTTTATGTTTCACATTGTTTGTTGGTCGGGGTTGAACAAACCTGTGTTTGACATTTCTAGCACAGCTCATTATTGGCAAAAAGGAAACAAGGAGCTTTTCGTGTCTGCTGGGTAAGTCAGATATATGACACGGAGAGAAATGATCTTCCTCTCAGAGCTGTAGAAAGTTGAACGGCAGAAGTAAATAACCAACAATGGGATATGCTCAACAATATTTATGTGAGCTTTGTGTTCTCAGATACACTTGGATGGCGGTGAATTGTCAGTTACTATATCAACCTGCCAAGTTTGAATAGCTCTCGGAGAGCTTGAACGTTCTCAGGTTAAGGCATCTGTAAAGCTGGTAGAGATCATGCATGATATTGATATGACCTCATTCTGAGGGCATATAAATTAAATCATTCCTAAGCAAGGGCATTGGCTCACTCGGCAATGTTCACATGGAAACATGAGGCGTTCTGCAAATAGGCGATACCCTGGGACGGCTTCTCAGATCAGGCGCAGTTTAGTTTGTCTTTGTATCTGTTGTTTTTGTACTGTGCTCATCACCACAGCTAACACAGAGAGCTTTAGAGTGTTTGCTAAATTGTCGTTATTTGACAGAAGATCTTTTTGGGATGGAGCAGAATTTGTATCGTACCTGTGGCATGATCTTATCTAAAATATTTTGCACGCACAAAACAGAAAAGCGCCATTCACCACTTGAGGATGGAGAAACTAGAAAAGAGTGTAGGAGTTATACTGATCACAACCAAAGAAGGGGTTTTGGCAGTGATTTTTTCAATGGTGGCTAAATGGGAGTCTAAAGTCATAGCCATAGATTACAGGTTATTTACTTAGTTACAGATAATTACTTGAGTTCTAGGTGGATTATAGACTTCTCAGTTGAACCGTATGGTATTAATACATGGTACCAATATTTTCCATTTTTTTCTTTTTGTTGCCTTCTATGGCAGGTTGACAGCTATTCCACAATACTCCTTTCAGAATCTTAGGTAGCTCTGATCAGGTCAAAGGTACTCTTGATATTCTCTGTCTTCCTTCAGTAAAATAGCCACAGCTGATCAAACTCACTTCTGAGATAAGATCATGGAGTAGTTCAGCAAACAGCATACAAACCTTTCTTTTCAGTGGACAGTACCCTACTTTAGTTGGTTTTCAGTGTTTTTTCTTCTCACTGAGAAAAAGAAGATCCTCCACGCTTATTATCGTCTAGGTATCTTCCATGCTGTACCTTCTGACAAACAGCATACTTGTGTTGCTAGCACGTTCTATGATATCATCCTGGTAAACATCTATTGGCAATTATTTGAATCTATTTTCAAGAAGACGCTATGGATGCAGCTCTCAGTCTTCATCTTTGTAGCACATCAGAACTTTGCACCAATGCAGCTGAGCACATGCTTTGTTTTTTTCCCGTAGTCTTCATGTTCACAAGCATGAAGATAGATGATATACCTGAAGATATGATATATGCATAAACTGTATGGTATGCTCATGGCTTCTGAGCTGGATGGGGTCCAGCAATAGGAAGCTCTGGGATGGAGTCTTTAAAGGAATGGGTCTGCAGTTCCCTTCTCTGTGGCCCTGTCCTATTTTTCTGTTGCGTTGTGGAGCTTGGCCATTCTCCTTACACAGAAGAGTGTGCATACTGCCTTGTGCTACCAGAAATTCACATGGATATCTGGATTTGCTGCTACATGGCATCCTCTCCGTGGGACTCTGTGACGTCTCTGTTGACTTTTAGAGACAAACTTCTGAAATTTCTGGGTTTGACCCCACATAAGAAACTTCTTAGCCTGTGTAGACAGATGCTCAAAAGCTTTAGAAAAAAGAACTCACAGGAGCGATATTTCGAATACTGCTGCCGAATCTAATCTTTGTAGGATGTTAATTGACTAACACCAGTTTAGCTGAAACTAATTGGGCAAAATCTATGATAAAATTATATTAGCGTGTAACTTTTTCACTGAGATCAAAATCATCCATTTAAATCAGGTAAAAGTGTTCATGCAGAGCTATCCTGGGAGGTTTTCTTCTTTGCAGGATGAAAGGTCTGTTTTTCATGCAAGAGATCTCTTAAAAACCTACTATAGGGTCAGGAAAGTTGTAATTTTAGCCATCACAGCTCCTTTGCTTAGGGTAGATCTCAACCGCTCCAACTCCGTTGAAACTATACCTTTCCTCCTAGGGTATCCATGACCTGTAGGGAGGTTGAGGTTTCGATTCAGCTGTAGTGACCAGGGACCCATTACAACCATGTTTCCATCAAAACTGCCAAACCTGTTAATTAACAACCTCTTTGTTAAAACAAGACCTACAAAACCCTTGTGAAAAAACACAGGCCTTGGAAGATATTTTTTATTTTCAGGTTAACGAATCTACGTTTCACAATTAGAAACTTGCTGATATAGGACAGCAAATGGAAACAAACAGGATCACAATACGTAACTTAGTAGCCTGGGACTACGTATATCAGCTATTAAAAATAACTGCTCATGCTTAATGGTGTCTGATAAATTCAAGATCTAGAAAAGAGATAGGATGGAAAGAGAAGCTGAAGTTGTATCTCCAAACTGAAGAGAGAAACTTTCTCCTTGGTTCTTGCAAAGTTATACCAGATATAAAGAAAGAGAAAGCAAAAGAGGCTTCCTCCCTCTGCATCACCCTTTGACATACACAGGCTCAAGATGTACCACCACGTTGGAGATATTCTGTCCACCACCTCAGCCACCGGTCTTGACCATCAAGGCAGTTGTGATGCATATGCTTGTTCTGCATCCCCAACGCTCACGTCTTGTTATTGCAGTCTCCTCTGCTACGCAAAGAGCACGTCGGAGGCCATGCCGTAGGCTGTGTGGGACTCGGCTGTGGGCTTCAAATGCTGTTAAAATACGCCATTTTCACTAGGAGTACGCTTGGCCATGATTGACAAGGACATTGTAAGAAAACACGCCGTAGCATGGTAGGTGTGAGGGAACAATCTTGACAAAGTATAAATGATCAAACGAGAATGAACAAGGGTCCCCATTCAGCAGCATGCATAAAACAATTTGAACGTATCCCGCACACCAGTTCCTCCAGTAAACAAACACTCCATTAAATGCATTCTTGAAGAGTATTGCCTTGAAATCAATTGTTTTAACTTGCAAGAGCAAGGATCATTCATGGGACTGAAATGCGGGAGGCCAGGTCCTGCACTGACTTACACCACCTCAAGCCCCACTCTTTAGAGCTGCCACTCACAGGATAAATTTCAAACCAGAATTGTTTTGGTATGGTTGCAGGGTATTAAACCAGTAACTGGGGCTCAGGCAAAGGGAAGGATGGCTCTGAGTCGATAGAAATAACTGCAGGAGGAAGGACCCCACCTTTACCACAAGCCTGGAGAGTGGCCCGTTTCATTATACACTGAAAACCGTACCATGTGCCAGAACGCACTCAACCTCCCTGGCTTGAAATCCTTCTGATTTGTCAGTCCAGTATAGTTCATTGCCAAGCACAAGTTAATTGATTCGCAGTTCCCATGGCTCTGTGGCTATTCCTTCAGCATTTGTGGGGAGTCCAGGCTCCCACGTGCAATTAACTCATCATTTAAAAACTCCCCCGACTCCCATTTGCTATATATTTATACAGCACCTGACACGGTGAACCATCATCTAATTGAGGCATCCGGAGTCCGCTTTCTTTCCTTTCGCCCCGCCATTTGTCTGTGCAATGGAAGTGAGAGGGGTTTTTTTTAACTCCTCTGATTTCTGTGGTCTGGTGTTTACTGAATGTTCGACAGTTACTCTTAACTGGCAGCAATATTTCTGATCCCCATCCAGTGCTAACCAGGCTGCGTAGCTTTCTAAATTGGCTAGAAGAAGCTGCCTTATTTTTAGGATTAAATAGTAAAATATTTTGTTATTATGCAAAATAACATGACGAAAGTATTACCTGTAGTAAATAGTATTCATGTGATTAAAAAGGATATATTTGGTGTTATTAAAGGTATTGTTATTATTTCTTTACAATTTTGTTATTACTTCAATATTATTAAAGGCAAGGGAAAGGTGAAAAAGACTTTGCTATCATACAGAACACAACAGAATCTGATGTTGATAAATTTTCTAGTAAAATTATTTGGCAGTGATTGTATCTACTATAAAGCACGCTTCCTTGCCCACCAGCAGAAAATGGCTGCAATAGGACAAATACTTGCATTAAATGATCCTATCTTACTGGATTCGTTACGGTATGGTTACAGGTGTGCTATTTCAGTGTCTTAACACAACAGGCATCTCAAGCTAAAATAAAAAAAGAAAACCGTCCATTTTATTTTCACTTTACACTGGTGACTGTAATCTTTACAGCACTTTTGCATTTTCCTAAAAACATATGATAAATTATCACTGACAATGCAGTAAAGCCAATTCCATGATCTTAGCGCTCGACCTGCCAGAAACAAACCGCACTGTTATCCCGTTATTATGCGATGCTGTTCACTGAAGCGAGCGTTAAAATTAAAACTTTGGAGTGAAAGGTGGCCCATGTAATACCGGTGGTGTGTGGGGGGGTTGGTGCATAACTATTATAAATAAAGCGTGATGATAAAATTCAATTGAAAATCTAATGGCTCTGTAGTAACAGCAAATAACACAGGAAGATGGGTGAAGCAGTGAGGGGATTTAGTTAATCTTTTAATTTTTTTTTTAACCCCCCCTCCCTTTTTTTAATAGACTTTAATGCTTAAAGAGCCATACTGCTGCTTTGGAATTTGATCCTGGTCAGTACGGCACAAATCTCAGGGCAAAAAGGTCGGTAACAGCCCATTAGGACCTTTTGAACCCTGTCCGCTCTGCAAAAACATGTCCTGAAAAGAAGTGAGCCACTGTCCGACGGAGGACAAGGCTAAATTAAAGCACTCAGGAGGTCTTGCTTGGCCAGTGATCTCCCTGCTAGCAGTGCCTCCAGTTGCTGCTGGGTGAGGAGGAGGTGCTATCTCCAAAGCCTTAGTTGCCCTCTCACGTAAAAGACAAAGCCCAAGGACATATTAATTAATTAAACATCGTTTCCTTTTTCCTCCCCAGGGCAGATGGGTGATTTTCTATCCGTCCAGGGCAACCAGCTAGTATAATTTAGCTACAAGCAAGCAGGAACAAACTGCGAAGGCAGACAAAACCCTGAGACGTTTTCTCTCCTTTTTCCATCTTTCATTAATTGCTTGGATCTGTGAGGGAAAGGACTCCGAGCCCCAGCTTTGCACACAACTCGTCCAAGAGCGAAGAGGGCGAGCCGAGCACCGAGCCTCCCGGCTGCCTTGGGGGGGACGGCTTTCGGAGGGGTCCGAACGCTCGCTGTCTCTCCCCGTACAGTGAGTTACTGCTCACGAGGAGAGAAAAAACCCCAAACAATAATCACTTGAAGGGGAGAGAAGGCGTCCCGGGCAGGGGGGACGCGCTCGCCCTCCGAAGGGTGGCAAATCGTGCCGCCGTGGTTTCGCTAAGGGGCACAAGAGGCGAGGCAGGCTGGTGTTCTGGGAGGCGGCGGGCTCTCGGAAAGAAACGTGCTGCGCTCTGTAAGAGGGCGTAAAAAGTGTGTTTCGCAGTGAAATAGCAAGAAACCTCCCCAAGCCCCAAAAGGTTGACCAGCACATCTGAAGACGCGCACCGTCCCGGGCGCGTTCTCATAGTCGGGTTCTCCTGGCTTGCCGCACCTACCCACGCTGCCAAGGTGTCTGCGCGTGGGCTGGCAACCAGCGAATGAAACCACAGCCTTCGCCGACAAAACCGCACGCAGAATTCAGTTGTTAGCCGCTTTTCTGTAAGTGGCTTCGGCTTACGTGGAGAGGAAAACAGCCGGTGGTCACCGGGCTAGCGGCGCTTCTGGGCTTTCTAGCAGCACCGGCGTACGTGTGCGTGCACTTCTACGTACGAGAGGGATCTCGTGTCATCTGGAGGGAGTTGGAGAAGCCGAGGACATGGTGTAACGGGGCTTTTCTGTCTTCACCTTCCAGCGTCGTTACATCTGGTCTCTCTCTTTTTTTTTTTTTAAAAAGTTTGTTTTGCCCCACTCATCTTCGTATTTAAACGTGCACCTTTGGGAACAAGAGAAAGGGAGGAAGCAAGGCAAGCTGGGCAAGATCAGGTGTCTGCACTTTTACCTCTGATCTTGTTCAGTTTGTATTTAGACCTTCTGAAGGCCTTGTGCGTTAGTTACTTTTGGTCCGAGCAGACCTTTACTCTGATGTGGGCACAAAGGGGTTAGGTGCAGCGCTTTCTGTGGCAAAAAGCCCTCGCTGGGGCTGAGCAAAACCTCGGCTTCTTCAGGAGCAGAGCCACACAAAAGATTTAAGGGGGGAAATTGTTAAAAGGGAAGCCCTTTTCTCTTTGGATTGAATGCAGTGGGGAGATTAAAACTTTCATTTGAGATTTTGCTGTATTCATAGTAGTGAGGCCATGAATAGGTCTAAGTCAGAGCCCACAGTGGTTGTGGTGTGCCCTTTTATTCTCTGGCACATCTTCAGACACAGGTTGTTTTGCACTTGAAAGAGGGGAATGTGGGATTTTGACAGCTGATATTGGCCTCTGAGCTCTTGATGGGGATTTTCTAATTAACCCCAAGAGCCCATCAGGTGGTCAAAATGGAATGATTTCTGTCAGAAAGGGCAAAAAGTTGGAATTTTCTGGGTTTTTTTTATTTTGGAAAAATACGCTGGGGATGATTTTTTATGTCATATATAAGATGAAACCAATTATGAGGAGGATTTTGGAAATTTTTAGGGCCTGTATACTAGTAAAGCTCAAAATTTCAAAGAAAGCTGCCTTGCTTTTGAAGATTTCTGTGACTTTATATCATAACAATAAAAACAATGCTAATTTAAGCAAATGTTTTTTGATCCCGACGTACTTTGATCCCTAAATCTGTAACACTGAGACGGTCTCAGGTGGCACACTCCCACCCTGTCCTCTCCAATTTGGGGGCTAGGAGCAGCGAGTCCTAAAAAAATCAGCTGCGGGATCCTTACTGCATGTATGCAACTGGCAAAGCTCATTAGGAAAGCGGTCGTAACTCAGAAATATTGGACTAGAAGTATGATACTTTGTACACGTGCGTAAAGCTCGCAAAACTTACTCGTCAAGTTTTAAAAGGCAAAATGTGAGCAGACCTGCGTGTGTTTGCGCTGTTTTTACAGTATTGAAGGTCGTACAATGCAGAAACATGAAGTTTAAAGGCAGCTGCCCTCGTTGTCCGGTCTCCTTCTGAATATGACATGCAGGACGGAGGATTAAGATGCTGGGGAAAAAATCTGAGAGTTGTAATACCTGTGAGTTGGGGAAACTAGTAGAAAGGCATTTGGTATTAATTTTGTATGCTAGTGCTGCTGACAGAAGAATGGAATTAAAACTTCATAATCCATGACTTTGTACAGACATTTATATAGGATGGATAGAGAGATTAGGTGTAACAACTAGTGTAGAAACTTAAGTGACTTGTCCAAAACAATGTTAATTTACTTTCTTCTGCTTAGGGCATTTAAGAGTTGTGAAGGAAAAACTATATAACAAAGGAAAGGAGAAAAAAGGCAGAAGGAACGTATGAAGGAAGGCGAAAAGAATCCTACTGAATTAATTAATCTAGAAGTAATAACAAATCTAGTTGGAAGAGCAGATGTCTCCCTCTGTTCCTCTGCTTGTCCAAGGCAAGCCGCAGATTTCGTATGAGGCTGAGCGCCAAGGGCAAGAAGTTGCAATGGTTCCTCCTTCTAGTCACGACAAAGATCATATGGGACATCTCTGCTTTGTCTCTTCTCTCTTCAAACCCGAGGTATGCCTCAGCCACTTTTCCATATTGGTCAAGTCCAAATTTCACATGATTTGAAACTCAGTTGAAAGTAGCACCCTGGATCAATGTTAGGTTTGTGCTGGACAGGAGCATAGATGGACCGTGGAAAGGAGTAAGATAATGAAGGTGAATACACATAAATAGTAAGTTTATCAGAATACTGCTAGCAAAGGGTAGTCACTGAGGGGAGAAAGCAGAGATTTAAGGATTGCAGAACCAGACCAAATGTTTCAAAACAAAACTTAAAACCAAGCAAAACCTGCTTTCGTTCACATTTGTCCACAAGATGTTTGGTACAGGTCCAAAAACTCTTTTTTTTTTTTTTTTTCTGGAATTCAGTGAGTGTGTTTTGAGCGAACAGAGCCAAAATCTGTGGAGACTGAGCTGTTTCTGGTCTTATCTAATGCTTGGAGGCAGACAGAGTTATACGTTAACTTCCATAAAGTAAAAGATATGCCCCGTCTTCTGCTTTTACAGAACCATAGTTACTTTAGCATGATGGGTGACATTTTAAGTTGAAAGCCTGCTACACAGGATGAGAACAATCTCATTTGGCTATTGAGACCCAAGATCAGTTTGTAAAACTATATAGGGCTAGTACTTAGCAATTAAAATAGATGCTAAATAACGGCAAGAAAATAAATATGAAGTCCAAACATATACTCAGTGAGCCCTTTGGAGACTCCAATTCCTCTAATTTCTTATGTTGGAGAGAGGTAGCCGCCCCAGCAGAGATTTTTGGACGTTTGGAGAATGCTTGCCTAAGTACTATTTAATGGTCTTGAGAATATGAATGAATAGACTTGACTTGGGTCAGGAGTTTTATGTTTTACTTAGCCAGGGATTATTCTAAGAAACCTGATGAGATACAGACATTTATCCGTCTTCACTGAAGTTAAATTACTAGTATTTCTTCTTGCCTAACACATGCTGGAAATGGACCAATTTTTTTTTTTTCTCCTCCAGTCCCTATGAGCAGTGGATGAACAAGACATTCGTCTTGCTGACACATCTTGTTTCAGCTGTTGCTGTGACAAATTGTTTTTGCTATAGTTCAGCCGAAGTGCTGCAGAGTTGCTGGGAGTGACTACTGTATTCCGGGGGTTGTTCATAACGGATTTTAAATTGTTTTTTGAGGACAGCTTTAAACCAAAATCAAAGTGAGTGTTACAAAGCACTGTCAACCACAGATGACTTCACGTGGAGAGTGCGACTGATAGAGGGACAAAAAAATGCAAGGTGGTTCTCAGTCCGCATGAACCTACAAAATCTGGCCGGTTTCTCAGCAGCGTTATGCACAGTTTCTCTTGCCAGAACATGTAAGAAAGGAATGTTTCCTCTTGTGGGGAGGATCTGGCTCCTGAAACAAAATCCCACTTCCAGTGCCTATCAATAAAATGCATTGTTTGGGAACTGGCCTGTGTGTTTTATGAACACTCCAGTACTTCTCCACCGGTGATTGCTTCAGATTATGAGATCAAATTTCATATGTTTTGGCAGGGGTGGAGAAAATAATTCTACCGTGATGATGACTATGCTACGTGATGCCAAAGACATCCACATGCTCACTCTCAGCTCACCGATTTTCTTCTCACGCTTTAGAAGAGTGGAAAGACAGCACCTCTACTTTGAATGATTTATTATGCTAGGGTTATCCTCTTCAACGTACAAGAGCCTGCCCAGGCTCTCCATGTTTATGGTCGCTTTCTTGCTGCTGGTGACCCTAGGTTCTGCAACGTGCTCCTCCTCCGACTGAGTTACCTTGCCACTCTTGGTAGACTTAATTCAGTTTTTAATTAGTAATCCATGAGGAAAAACATCCATAGGCTCACAGAATAACACCACAGTATCAAAAAGGAAAGCTTGTTTCTAGGGACCAGTTGTTATACAAATTCTCTTTCATCTCCCAGAGAGTTTGGATAAAGCCATGGACTTGTGATCCTGAACATTTGAACATGTCATGGCCTGCCAGTTAACAAGATTCATTTCCCACACACAAGTTTGTCAACTGCTTTTGAAACACAACTGGGAAGAATTGAGACACTTTCTAATTCCTCATCCATTCTTCCAGACCAGATAGACTTTGTCCAGTTTAATGTCCACAGGCATCTGTTGTGTGTCTTCTCACACATTTGCAGAAGTGAGAGCTCTGAGAAATGACAAACTTTATAGGGAGAAATGTTTGAAAGGAGATGTTGAAGTGGAAACTCTTCTGTATCTTTCAAGTTTAATTAATGGTGGAATCAAAATGTAAATGATGTCTACCTAGTGGCTTAAGAAGCAGAAGCTGTAATATTGCTTTAGCAACTGTATAAAGGTTTTCTTTGTTATGCATTAGTTTGAGGGGGGATATAAATTAATGCACTTTTGTAGCTGTTTTCTATGTGCTTTTTTTTTTCTTGGTAAGTGTCACATAGCACAGGAGGATTGTGTGCTTATTTGTGAACAGTGTTTACTTATTTTCTTTTTTTGTGCGTACAGAGAGAAATGCAACAACATCTGCTCTAGAAGCAGTTGGGGGAAAATAGTTTCAATATATTCACAGGTCGCAAGACAGATGGAGAGTGTTTTTTGTCTAGTTCTGACAATGTTATGTTTTTTGGCTCCTTTTTCTGTCACCCTGTCAGTCTTCCTGAATTAACTTAAATAGCTTTTAATAAGAAGTAAAAACCTTCACAGATGAAACTACATCTTTTTTTTTTTTCCTGAGCAGTATATCCTGATGCTCTTTTTGTTGCTGAAACTAAGTTTATTTTATTCTTGAATACAGTATCTATGTCTCATGTATATTAAGTGTTTTTCCTTACAACACCTTCTGATTAGAAGAGCTTATCCACACTTTCTAGCTTAATCACTGAATCACCAAGAGACTAAGGCTCATCTCTAGAGTATTTAGTAAGCCAGCTAATTGCGAGTGAAATCAGTGGGCATTAGAGAAAGCTATATGGCTTTGAGGGCTTGAATGACTTGGGAGAAGGGGACTATATGTCCTGGGGCCCCAGCTGCTACTGGCAGTCGTCATTTACTGGTCGGTATCCTTCCAGATCAGAAGAAATTCTTTTGGCTTCGGCAGACTTCGTTAGCAGCATCTCCAATCTGACTCTGCTTTCAATGGCTTCACACTTGTACAGCAAGGAGGAAGTTTAGTTGAGAGTTTATGGATGTTCCCGTGCTTGGACTTCATCCAAGGCAACTCACTGACATCAGTAAGAGAAGCCTTTAAATTCTCCTGCTGAGATATAGCAGTGGAGCAAACCCACAAAACGTATACAAATGCGTTTAACATGCTATATAACGTAAGAACGACAGCGCTGTGTATCCGCCTGTGCGGCTGGGACGGGGAGAGACGCTTGGAAAGCGCAGGGCGCGGGGAGGGAAACCCTCCCCTGCTGCGAGCGGAGCAGGCGAGTCGTGCTGGGGTGGTGCTTGGTCTGTGCTGGGGAGACGGCGTCTGGCGAAGCCTCTGATGGCCTGAACAATTAATTTGGCCTTCAGCTTCCCCTCCTCCTCCTCCTCCTGCCCCCATCAGAGAAGAGGGGCAGGCGGCAGAGCAAGGTTCAAATGTCACACGGGAGCCTGCGGGCTGTGAGCTGGAGGTGGGTGTTCCAGGCAGGGAGCTCACTTACCGCCATCTCCTTCTGTGCCATTGGACTTTACGGTGATTAGGACTTAAATATGTAAAGGTGTTGGTAGAATGAACAGAATAAAACCTCTTGCTATAATGGATCACTCTCAGGGATAAAACACTGGTCTTAAACTTCCAGAAATATGTTTGTAATCGCCGATCTGTCCCGAGTTGGTTGAGGTGGATCCTGCTCTTTCACCAAAGCAGCCACGAGAGGGCAACATGAGCATGAGCACAACGAAGAGGGGATGCGAAGGAAGAAATCGGTGCTGTAAAACATAACTTGCGATTCCTGCAGCGTTTGTGCAGATCGCTTTGCCTTTAGCTTGTGTGCCGGGAGGTTAGGACAGCACTTCTCCCTATTCAGCATTTGCCTTGCGCTTTGTGGAGCTACCTACTGCCTGGGGAGGTGACGCATGACTATGCTACATGACAAAGTTTCACCCCTACTTTTTCCAAGTGCAAAGATTGTGTAAGACTTTGGGATCTGGAGTGGTGTTGCTGCTTCTCCCGGGTTTATGGCAGACCTTGAGATGTGAAGTAAGTCTGCTTCTGGAGCCATCTGAATATACATGAATCTCAGCTCTTTAGAAAACAGCCCTGGTCCTCAGACCTCTGGAGAAAAGTGTTAAGAGGTGGCTTTTAACTAAAAAGCGAACAAAAATGGTTTATGAATTTAAAAAAGCCGTACTGTGATGGCAGCTGCCAGAAAATGAGCCCTACGTTTGCTTGGCTAAGAAATTAATGAAAATATCCCCAGGGAGGAAACCTCGTGATGGGTCAGACTTGGGTGGTGGATTCTGGAGAGGGGATGAAAGCTGGGCCAGGGAAGAGGAGCTTTTGTTGCAGGGCCCGTGCCCGCAGACTGAACAAGAGGTACGCTTGTGGCAAACTAGGTGCTGCCTTTAAACCAAAACTGAATCTTAGGTCTGTGTCAGCCTACAGAAGCTAAACCCATAGGGAAATTCAGTCACGCATTTACTTTCACATTAATGAATATGGTCTTGAGGTCCAGTGACAGAAGTCTTGCTTTCAAATCCCAAAGACAAGCCAAACGGTGGCAGGTTTGCCTTTGATTGTGTTTTCATTAGCTGTAGCTGAGCTTTCTAGGGTCTGGGAGAGAGGTTTGTTACTGCACGGCTCTTTCCTAAATACTTGTATACTTACTGCATGGGTAGGACACATGAAAGTTTAGAGCGTCTTCTGTCTACTCAGGAGAAAAGACGACCTTTGTAGAAGATCTGAAAGCTTGAAATTAATGTAGGATTGAAATATTACATATAAGTAACTAAAAAATACCATCATGATTTCAAAGAAATAGTCGGAAGCATTTCCTGCCACGGTAAATTGAACTGAGAAGATAGTTTGGAAATTGTTAGTATATGATCGCTTTTATGTTTCCAACATAGTTATTGTGATTCTTTGCAGCTGTTCCTTTGAAAACAGGGTGTGCCCTTAATGGAAAGAATAATTTAAGACAGAAAACAGAAAAGAACAGATCTTCGTGGGGTACTCTAGGAGGAGGAGATCCTGTCTATGTTGGTGTCAGAAACTAGTACGATAGGTATCTTCCCAGCAAAGCAATCCCATCCTTGAAGAAGTAGTGCTTCTGCTTATGACCGAGTGCTCTAGATCACTGGTCTGTGCTGAAAGCTAGGTGCAGGCCAGAAGGTGACAGAGCTGTGGGCTTTGCTCTTTATCAGAGAAATACCTGCTCCCAGGGAGAGTATGCCGCAGTGTCGGGAGTGAACAGATGTACTCGCGCGCAAATGAAGTCTACGTTCCTTCATTCACGCGGGGAAGAGCTGCTGTTGAGAGGAGAGCTGGGTCTGAGGACTCAACCAAGTGCTTTCCCTGATCTGAGATGATGCTGATGGCCTTCTGTACTAAGGTGTTCACCTGTATTCATTCTCTCAGGTTTGCTTTCTTGTTTCATTTAACCTTGGTTTTTGCTTAGTTTTCCAGTTTTAATTTCAGCTTTCCATTTTACTGATAAAATTCTCAAGATAATTTCCTCCACTGAAGAAAATGGTGTCTGCGTTTTTCGAGCAGTTCTTAATTCTTTCAATAATTGCCGAAGGTGATGGTTGATTTCTCATGACAATGTTGATTTCCCAAGCCACCCGACTTCTTTGTGTCAGAGGATGGCCAAGACAAATTAAGATCTCAGTAAATCCTTTTTATAATCTGTTACAAATTTTCTTTGCTAAATACTGACCTTTGGGCTCTGTGCATTTATTAATTTATTCACCTGGCCACGACGTGGGAGCAATGTGTGTGAATACCCTGTTGTAGCTGCAGGACAAAAGCTGGGACCCACCAGGAGCACCCAGGAGGTGAGGAACAAGGGCTGGGAGGCTTCCAGATGGCCACTGCTAGGTCATGGGGAGCTCTGGAAAGGGCTACCCTGTTACCCACACGCTGCCTTTCCTGGTTTTTGGCAGTAAGAAGCCCAGCTCAGGCACCTTCCACATTCGTAGAGCTTTGCATGTGATATCTTGTGTCAAGTTGAAAAGCTCATCTCAACCGAGCAAAACAGTGGAAAGCATTAATGAACTTAATACATGATCTTTTCATATCTTAATTATTTGTGTGACTATTTTCCTTTGACCTTTCTCCCTGGGCACCTATTTGATGTATTCATGCAAAGAGATGTTTTGCACAGAGGGAGGAAAAAATGTTCACCTGTTCAAAAAGCTGCCACCAGGATGCAGATACAAGCAGAGATTCTTTCTCTCATCACCGTATTATTTTCCTGAACACACTGTAATTTCATCAATTTTCCATGCTTATGGTCATGAATGCTTGACATTACCATGTCTTTGCGTTAACAAAAAAGAAATTTCATGGCTTAAATTTTCACAAGAAGAATAGGGAAAGCGTGAAAAGCCAGCCAAATTACGGAGCGCTACAGTGTCCTTTGTTCCACAGCAAGATGTTCTTGTGGAGAAATTGGTATTGTATGTTTTGGGTTGTTTATTAATTATATGTTTGTCACAAACTAGAACTTACACAGGTTTCTTCTGTTTCAACTGTTTACTGCTTTGCATCTGAGTGGCGGTTTATTAGGTTTCAGGTATTAATGGAATGAAATGCAAACCGAACACAACGTTTAAGGCTTTGGGTATTTGAGGGGCACAAATATTTGCAGGCTAGATCTTCAGCCATTTTGGAATGAATGCAGCGCTCTGTTGGTTAGTACTAGACAGAGATGCAACTCCAAATATTTCTAGGTTACAGTTTTTTCCGGTACGTTACCTGGACATTTGCAAATACATTCCTAAGAAAGAGGCAGGGAGGTTAGGATGGATATGATATCCTTTACTTTAAAATGTTGATTTCATGTGCCAGACAGATGTGGCCATGACCTGAACGCAGAATAAATGACAGGATGTTTCTGAGCAGCTTTGGAAAACTTCTGACTTCTTGTAACCAAAGCTAACACCTTTTCTTTGCTGATCTCTGACATGGAGGTAATGATGATTCAATCACGGTTGCCATTGCACTTCCCTGTGGCTCTGTGAAGGGAGTACATGACATTGCAGTTGTACGTAATGAAGTATATGTCCTGGCTGTCTCACACACTGACTAAACAGAGCCAGGCTTGGAGAGCTTTCTTGTCTATTTATAGGGAGAACGTGGAAGCCAAAGCAGAGCCTATGGAACCTAGTTTGCTGGTGGGGATGTGGTAATACGGTGTTGATTTCCCAAGCCACTGGATTTTTTGTGTCAAACCATGGCCAAGCTGAATTAAGATCTCAATAAATCCTTTTTATAATGTGTTATAATTTTTCTTTGCTAAATATTGATTTGTTCTACTTGTTTCATGTTTGATACGTCTTTCGGCTACGAGAAACGTTAGTTCAAATAATGTGGGCAGGTTTACGCTGGGGAGTCTGCAGATGCAGTGATTATGTTTTCAAGTTCCAGCTGATGCTGTAGCTGCTGCACAAGTGTCCTCGCTTACACTGTCCCGTCAACTTAAGGGGTTGAACAACAGACATGTGAGAATGTTGAGTGTGCCTAGAAAAAATTTTATTTAGTTAACGAGTTCGAGGTTGAACTGTGAAATTCTTTTTGTTGATTTGATTGAAAGGATGGATTCTTCCAAGTAAGAGAAGAAGAAATGGCATCTGGCTGTTTTGAGGCAACAATGTAGGGCCAGCAAGCATGAGGCAGAGGCTGCTACTCTGTTTGCTGGTAGATAGCCGCATATTTCTTCCCATGGAGCGTTTTCAGTTGAGACTGGAACGGATGGAGTTGGGCATTTATGCAGCTATGCTAGTGTGCATCAGGAGTAACTTCACTCAAGTCAGCAGTTACTAAAGCATAAAGCTGGCAGAAGCGGAAGCATCACAGGACTGAACAGATATCTCCTCAGGGAAGACTTCAGCTACCAAATTACATAGCAGTTTTACTCTCCATGAAAATGAAATTAAATCTGACTCCCATATTCATTCCTCTAGTCTGACGGCCAGACCTTGACTCATGTACTGTTTCTTCCCTTTCCATAATCTTTCAGCATGCTGCAAAAATGCTAATGGCGAAAAAAACCCCTACAGCTACTCTTGCACTGGACTAATAATAATGTCACCAAAATACTATTAGGCACAGGAGGAAGAGTAAACTGTTACAGATGATTGTACCTGCCTCCACTAGCTGTTTCCATCTTTTGCTTCAAAGTGTGCAGATACTACAGGAAGGGCTTAATACTACCTCTTTAGACTGAAATGATTGCTATTTCCATTGAGGCTAATATAGCCAGATTTACCTTTGTCCGGTACATTTGCTTGGAATTGCTTCTTATTGGCCTTACCGGATGCAAAGGAAGATGTTGAAGATCAACAGGTGGGAACACTTCTAGAAGTGCCTTATAAAGTTTGCTGTAAAGCCATGACTTTTTGTTATCAGCCAGGTTTGATAGGAGTACAAAGAATACTCAGTGCTTGGGAAAGTTGTGTCTGTGGCCCTTGAGAACGGAATGTGTTGGCATACAACAGCTCCAGGTGGTGTGTGGTGTGAAGCATGATCCACCACCCGACCCTTGCTCGTCCTCCCCGCTCCAGTGAGAGCAGCGAGGTAGGGATTCACCGTGTGCTGGGTTTTGAGCTGTAGAAACTAGATGCCACGAAACTAGGCTGAGATACAACTCTTCACAAAGACAATGAACAGGAGGAACAAAAGATTTGTTCAGTCACTTCTAAAACAGGGCAGCTTGAATTGGTAAGGCATAGGTTAAAAAAAACCCCCACCTTATGTTTTCCTGAACAACACAGTGTCCCAGCAATTAAGATTTTTATTAGCCTTTCTGAGCTCGCTGGTAACATCTACAGAAGTATGCAAGGTGCTGCTCAAAAGTCATTGTAATGCAGTAAAGTACATAAAAAGCACACAATTAGATTATGCTGGATGGCAGTGTGACATGACTACAAGGATAGAAGAGTGTTTTTTGAAAGTAGCTGATTCGTAATTCTCTTGTGAGTTATGATTAGTAAGTGCCACGCGCTTGCTGTGCAAGCTGACACATATGGAGACATAAGCCACACAATTTTGTTCGGAGTATTTTATACTAGAGTAAATGCCTGTTCCACTTCCCACATTCAGCGCAGAAGCCTCTTTAATCCAAATATCTATGTGGGGTGAATTCTGCCTGATTTATGTTCTCATGTAACAGAACACTGAATATCTAACTGTATGTTTAGAAATTTTTTTAATTATGAAGTTTGCTCTTTGTTTCCTTTTTTATTTAGTAACTTCCTTTCTATTGCTTGCTTTTTGTAGCAAGGACTGAATGGATCCTATGCCATGTTTTTCTGTATGTTCCACTATGGGAAGATATTGCTTTATTATCTTTAAGGACATTTTCAATTTCTGCAGCAACATCAGGTAAATTGCTTACCTTCACGTGTATTATTCACACATTCATATTTTGTGACCTTCGCTTGAGTTTCACAGCTCATATGGACCCAATGGTCCACATGGTGTTGATTTTTATATATTTTTTTATTCCTTACATATTTCAGCAATTTAAATTAAGAACTGGATTTAAAATAAACTTTTCATGTTGGCAATTTCATACTCTATTGTATAGAATTAGAGACCTGCTGCTGATTATCAGCTTTGTCACCTTTGTTTCCTTTTCCTTTTCTTTTGCATATTATCCCTGTACTTCATAAAAGTCCAAAACACCAGAGCTGCAAAGAAGATGGCTCACTGCTGCCAAGTGACTCTTGGTCCTTTATTTCCTGATAGGCAGAATTACATCAGCAGTGTTTGAGAAACAAAGTTGTCTGGTTTTGGTTTTGGGTTTGTTGGTTTTTTTTTTGGGGGGGGGGGGGGGGGGTGTGTTTTGGGTTTTTTTTTTACATAGCTTTGTGAGGTCTGTTAATTTCTTCCCTTTTCCCGAGGAGCACCGAGATATAAAAAGTCCACTAAAAAGTATTAAAACCCCTCAAACCTAAAATGATTAAAACCAGAGATTTTTAGCAGGCTTTTCACGTTCTCAAATCCTGTGACTTTTAGTGTCAGTTTTGTGTTTGGTTTTTTTTGTTTAATAAATTTAATTTAATTTACTTTCATCAATTTAATTAGATTCATTTTAAACAAAAATTATAAACCTCAATGCTACAAAAAATGGCTAAAGCCCACAATCAAAGGGGACCAAAGAGGTTAATCAAACCAGAACATCACCAAAGGGAACTCCATCCCAATTGCTTGGAAAAGACGTTACTATTTTATGTCGGTCTTGTCATTTGGGGCGAAGGGAGAAGAACCAGCAGAATTGTCTCAAATTCATCGTATCGCCTGGACAGAGGGCTCTGGAGGGATGGTAACCATTCTGCTTACGCTGCAGAATCCACCATTACATATAGTCTCTCAGACACCACATAATTTTCAAAGCAGGCTCCCGTCACGCCAGTAGCCCCGGTACGTACCAGGGCGTGCTCATCCGAGCAGGAGCTTTCCAGAGTATGGAAAATTTATCTACAATAAATTGTAAAGGCTGTAGCATATTGTAGATGCTATAATAATACGTTTATTCTTCCTTAGGTGACTGTAGAATACGCGGGGTCGCGCGAGTGTGAGCTATAGCGATGGTTCGCGTACCGGTGATGCTCTCCTTTTGCGCTGTTATAATGAGACCGGATGCAGAGAAGCAAAACCTGCTTCTAAAGAGTATTGAAATACACTCGAAGAAAGTAGGAGTTGGGTAGCAATAGAGCCCGATGCTGGCTCTCTACTGTGCTCTAAATAGCGTCTCTGTATATTTATCCTGAAGTGTATTCGTCTAGGTTGCGGTGGACTCGCTTCTGTGGAATATTAAACAGAGCAATGTGGATCTTCTTAAATGTATACGTGGTGGCATCCCTATGCATTTACAAGTACGGCCAGCACGAACGGCCACGCTTTATGTTGTGATACCGGTAGGGAAAAACGGAACATATTTGCGGTCGTCTGCTGACACTTCCTAACAATTCATTAGCAGCTGACAATTACCGAGGCCTGAGAAGCTTGTGGTACCAGCAGAAATCAAGCCGCCGTGACTGCCATCGTAGCTGTAAGGCTGAGAAGTTCAACTGCGTATGTTGGCATGAAATTAGCTCAGTCTACGGCTAGAAAATGAGGGGACCGAGATGGAGGTTTGTTGCATAATTAGTTAAACGATATTTCATCCGTGAGTCTTATCAAGCTGTAAGACAGGCATATCTGTTGTAATTATATTTTACATCAGTAATGTGACACGTTAATGAAATGTGTCACTACACGAGCGTTGGGATACATTTCATTAATGCAAAGCACTTTTGTTGTATGCTTTACGTTTGGAACCAGATTTAAGTATTAAGTGGCTAATGTCTGCAGCCGGGGAATCCTTTCCGAATTTGTAACACTGACCAGAACAGACCGCATTACACTCTCCAAATGGTGCATTTTTGCATTTGAATGTCTGAATTATCCTGGTTTCTTAGAGACGACCACAACACCAACATCTTAAATCCTCAAAATATTGTCCGCTTCATTGAATGCTCGTGATCTAAGCATATGTGTAATTATTCTGTAATTCTCCCCAAAATGTGATTCCTTGGAAATGCATACTAGATTTCCCCTATTGTAGCTGCAATGACTATTTCTTTGTGCCCGCTTCTTTAAATACGGTCACAAGGAAGTCTGTGTGCCTTGGTGCACCGCATGTGTAATGATGATTTTTTTTTTTCCCTCCCCCCCATTCCTAGTACGCCCATCAGGAGAGGGGGAAAAAAAAAAAACCCACAAAAAACCAAAAAACTGCTTCATTTGTTTCGGGGTACTGAGCGAGGTCACAAAAAGACCATTTAAGACAGTATACATACAACAGTAATCTTTCTGACAAGAAATGGGCCTAATACCACATACAATGGGCTTAGAGTTAGGCAAGTATACAAAATTAGAATTTGCAAGAGTTACCAAACCTGGCGCCGGTAACATATGCATGTGCACACTTTGGAAGAGGGCAAAGAGGAGTCCTGGGTACCTTAAGCAGATTCAGCATGCATCACGCAACTGTGAATATGATTTTTCCAAAAAATTGCTGCTAGCGCAAAATGTATAGAGTCTTTAAAAAAAAAATCCTATTGTTTCGTTCATTTTAAAAGTTACAGTTTATTCAGTAATGCAAAGAAAATGTATATGCATGTTTTACTGGGCTTCTACTTGCTTTTCAATTGCAGGAAGAAAATTTTTTTGCAACGTGAGTATTGCAGACACCAGGGGTGCAGAGGCTGACACCTCATCTTATTTATTGTTCTAGTTCACAGGTATCTTTATCAGCCCAGTTCTGTGGGAGTTCTAGGGAAGACTTGACTTCCAAGTCTTTTGTAGTGGTTTCTCTTAAGATCTCCCATTAAAAAAAAAAAAAAAAAGTTAAAAAGTTTTCCAAATCTTTAGTACTTATTTGATAAAACTTCTGAGTTAATTCTTTCATTTTAAAGGAGCAAAATTTAATTAAAATTAGAAATATGTGAAAGAAACGCATTATTAAATAAAATCAAGTTGTTACAAAATTTGCTGGAAGTTTTGAGCTTTTTTTTTTTATACAGAAAAGTTCCTTGATAAATATATTTCTCCCACATTTTTCAGTGAAAAACTTTTTAAAGCTGTAGAAACATTTTATGGAAAGAAATAAAAGGATTTTTTTTCTGAGGAGGATTTATAAAACTATGCTTGCTGGATTTTCAAAACTGAGACATTATTTGGGATAAATACTGTGCAAAACCTTCCACAGTAAGATACAGACTTGCAGTTTATTTTTCCTTTTATGCCAATAAACCGTAAAAGTCTGGGTTGAGGAAAACAGGTTTAGCTGGAGAAATAAAATAAGCACTGATACTCATGAAGAAATTCATGTGTGCTGATGAACTTAAGCCTTAAGTGTACTTAAGTGTAAAATAGTTACTGCATTGATTCAGTGTAGTAACCCGTAGTGAGTGTTGCCGTGTTTGGTCCCTTGCACCGTTTCATCGTACATTACTGCACCATTTGAGCGTGTTAATCCATTTTTAGCTTTTCACTGTTAGAGTTTCATTACTAGCATTGAAATACAAAATATGCTTCTAAGGTTCAACCGGGAAAGGAACCGTAAGATTGAGGAACTGCAACAAATGATTGAGTATCGCTCTCGTTTTACTCTTTAATTAACAACCCCCCAATATTTACTGCTTAGGCCAAGTTGCACAGAATTTGTACGAGGCAGGCTGTTACAGTTCAGTAATTGTCTGAGGTCCCCCCAAAATAGGTGCTAGACCTGGAGAGTCCAGTTCCTGGGGTTATATCCCCCACCCCCCCAAGAGAGGGGCAGGTTTCCATGTGTCAATTCCTCCTGGTGGCAGGCGTCAATGGTGTCCTTCAGGTTTCCACCAGAGTGGACGAAGTACGAATTTGTACCAAGTACATGTGGAATTTGTAGCCCTGATGCAGGTGTCTGAAATGCCATCGACTCACTAGGCATGGGCACAAACCCCATTTCTGCTAAAATAGCTATTTCTCCTATATGTGTCGGTGACGTGGTACCTGAGTTGGTAGAAGTCAACCAAGAAACGGTGTCCAAGCAAGTCATCCCCCGCCGCATCTCCTTCCTCTGCCTCACTGCAGGGAGGGAGTTCCCAGTGCAAGCATCTAAAGAATTTCAACCATGCAAATTTGCTTTCGGAGCTGTGAGGTAAAATCCCGACCCAGCGAAGCGGATGGCAAAATGTTGAGTGATTCGAGTGTTTGGATTTCGCTTGTAAATCTGTTCCCTGCTGCATTAAAACGACGGGGACTGAGAGCGCGGTGTGCGTTGCAGGTCAGCAGTACCAAATGGGAACACACATTCCACTCTTTCAGAGACACACATGTTGAAAGAAGTATGTGAAGTGCCACAGTACAAATCTATTTTTATATGAGGTCTAGATCTGTTTTTATTATAAAATGAAATAGCGACTGGGAAGAGGCTTTCGTTTTAATAGAGCACTTTTTCATTGCTACTGCTGTACTCATCTTCTTGCATTTCCTCCTTTATCATTATTTGCAATATATTTTTTCCTTAAAACCCTGAAATGTCATCTGAATGAAAATGAGCTAGACAGTCAAGGAAAGTACCTATAAATAAACATTTGGCGGAGAATGTTTGATACTGTGTGAATGTTGGTTGCAAACATTTTAATGAGGCCAGCCTTGGTTTTTAGTCTTTTGGTGTTTTTTTAAAAAAAAATGTTGTAAATCAGTAAAATGTGCTGGGCTTTCTAAGCTCTGAGTTGGCAACAGCTTGTTGAGAGTAAATCCTCTCATAGAAGGTTTTGCTAATCTGAATAAATTCAATTTCAAAATCCTTCCTTGATCTAAGCTTGCTTAAGCTCTCACCAAGGCCTAAGGACCCTGAGGGTCAATTCCAATAACAAAAGATAAGAAAAATCTGCCCTTTCTCATATCTCTTTGCCATACACTATAAGCTGTTACCTCACTGCAAAAAATCTTTAGGTTTAATGAAGTCGCCTTTTGATACTTTTTGAGGATGAAGTTCAATGTTTCCCACCCCAGTGCGTGTCTGCGCTGCATGCCACCCAGGGCTGATGTCAGAGGACTGGCTGGCTCCCTCCCTAAGGCACGGCTGTGCCTGGAAAAGGAGAAGTCCTTGAAATCGCTGAACTGCAGACCCCTAAGAAAACACGACAAATGGAGCTTTACAAATTAGATTTTTTTTTTTTTTTCCTGGTGCGGTGGTAATTTATGGCGGGTTAGGCAGCCTGCACTTTTTAGGCAGAGAAGCTTGATTAAAGAGTCATAAAGGAGAAACTTCAGCTCAAAACCTGAACAAATTCTGGGGCTGGGCTGTGATTCTGCGACTCTCCTGCTGCCGCCGCGGTGCGGGTGTGTGTCAGTTGAGACACCCGGTACTTCTGAGTGCTGCACGTAGGAGCTGAAAGTGAGCGATGCAGACGGCATTTGCGTTATTTGCCTTCTCAATAGTCCTCTGCTCCATTTTCCTGTTAGTTGAGGCTTTTTGCATTGAGCCGTAGTTGACGCGAAGACTGTGAGACCTCACCTTGTGGCACTAATTGGATATAAGTAATGCGAAAACCACCAAAACGGGAGCTTTTGAATAGCATCAGATACGGGGCGGCTGTAAACTGATTGTAGTCCGGCTCTGCTGTTTGTACCTGTTGAGTTTCTTAGGCAAGCGTGCTTCCAAAATCAATTCTGTTAGGATAATTAAACTCATATAAAAGAAAGTACCAGAAGGATTTGGTTTCTTGCTCAGCTATTCCATCACAAAATGTAACTTCAGACAGCAGAGGAGGGAACGATCACAGGCAACAGCAGACACAAGGAAGTTTTATGGGCAAAGCCAGTCTTCAGATGGCCGTGACCCATCTATGGGGCAGAGGGACCTCATGGAAGATAAAAATCTGTTCTGTCTCCCACCGAAGCTGTTGGAAAACTGAGCTTGCTCCATCTGTGGTTAGTTGAGGAAAATAGATTAAAAAGCCTAACAATTTCTGGTAATATGAAATCAAGTTTTCGACCACGTCGTTTGGCTGGTTGTGGGAGGAAGGGGCTGTGCCGGACCGAGGTGGAGTTGTGTGTTCCCTCGGATGAGTTTATTCTTATTCTGAAATAATTTCCTCTATATTTTTAGGAGGCTGGCTTATTTTAGTTCAGTTTGATGGGACTATGGTTGTGTTTATTATTCATGCTGTATGAGCCCCACTGTGAGACTCTTCCTGCGGCTCGTGCTTGGCCTGGGTGCTCCTGGTGCCTCTAGCTTGCCCTGTGACTTTAGGACAGGCCCTTAAATACTCCTTGGCGACTTAACTGGTAAAAGGTAGTAATAAATCTATGTAATAATGTCAAAGGATTAGTAAGAGAATTCATTATCTGTCCTGCATGAAAGAACAGAGGGTCTTCAGGGGAAGCCCCAGGAAATTGAGGTCTGGCGCGTGAAGAGAAAGGAGGAGGCATGGGGGCTTAGGAAGAGAACCAAACCCCATTTAACGGGCTCCCAAAATCCGTTTAATGGGCTCTCATTAGGCTCCGGTGGGGATCTCTCTGAGGAGCAGACATGTAAACACCTTTTTTCCACAAAGTTATTTCCTTTATTGGACTTTGGGTTTTCTCCCAAACTTACCGTCTAGCTCTAAGCTCCACCCTGCGCACCTCTGCCCTTCACCCGCTTAGTTCGAACTCCAGGCATCGGCTCTGTTTGCCATGGCCTGAGCTGAACAAGTGGTATTTGACTTCCTGTGCTGCTTCCCAGAGGGCTTCTGCACCAGCCTTAGAGAAAGGAAACGGGAGACTTCGGCTGCAACTACTGCTCCTTCCAGGAGCTCCTTCCAGGAGCAGTGGCAAATACTCATGTGAGCAAAGCTGGGTGCGCAAGATGGGCCCAAAACGCCAACGTTCATTGCTGGGAGCATTTCCATAAATTTACTGACAACATTGCAGTGTTACAAGAAAGGTTAGGGTTTGTTTTCTTTTGGGTTTGTTTTCTTTTGGGTGGGGTGTTGGCTGTGTTTTGGGGTTTTTTGGGGTTTTTTTAAAGAATTGCGTAGTTTTGTGTGATTTCTTCCTGCCTACAAAATTTATGGAGGAAAGTCATTTACACAGAAAAGGAAAAATTCATAGCACCAAGGTAAAACAGTCTGCTTGGAAGGAATCCCATGTGTCAAATATGCAAACACGCTACCTCTTAATAGCAAATGGCATGGGGGTGTGTAACACAGGCTATTGTGCTGACCTATACAGCAACTCAGCATATAACACCTATTTACTAGTTGGGCAAAGTAGCAACCTGACAGTAGTTTCATAAAATCCAGATTTTAATTTTAGCTCTATGGATGTTTTCCTTACATTTTTATAATTTTTATTTTTTTCCTTTATTATATTTCTTGTACTAAACTGATTTTTGTCAACCCTAAACTTACATTTAGGGTTTAAAACAGTCCCTTGGAGCTTACAAATACTTGTGTTTAAAGTTACGCAGTGAGACAGATAGCGTTACCAGTAATTACACAGTATAACCAGCTATTCTCATGGTCTGGGTAATTTTGTCAGAGCCACAGCTCCTGGAGCCATATCATTACATAAGGGTATTAGAATTCTTTTTTTTTTTTTTTTTTAAAAAAAAAGGAATCAGTCTCCCTGGAAGCCAAGTGAAAGGATGAAAAATGGCTTAAATGCACTAGAACGATTTAATTCTGAAAGTCAAATAAAAGATCACTTGTAGTTTTTAAAGCAGATTGGGGAAAAAAAATTGTCATGTGATATCTGAAAGCCTTGCAGTTAGTAATACAATTAATTCATACTTGTACTTCATCTAGCATATGTTTTTCCAAGTTGCCACATTTATCTTAAATAACTTGTCATACGTAACAAAAATAAAGGTTTAAATAGGAAGGACATTGACGACGGTATTGACTGATCACGGAGCACGTGAGTAATGCAGCTGGTATTCGTACACCCCGTTTCAGTCACTGTTTCCACTTCCTTGGACTTTAGCACTGTTTGCTTTGAGATCTTTCAATTGGCTGTGCTTGCCCTATAGATTATGCACTTGCCTCCAGAAGAACATGTGTTTTTCGGTAGCTGAGCAGTCTGAGTGACAAATAGGGTCTTTTAAACAAACTTAATTTGGGATTTTAGATTAAACTTTTTTGATAGGATTATTATTTCCCATGGTCTCTGGTGCATGTACATTAATGTCTTTATTTAAGAGCTTTCTCTGCACCTCAAAATGTCTTTATGTTGGATATACAGTGCAGTATACACTTGTTGTTAGTGTGAGGCTATCAAACTGTAACAATCCTACACTACCAGTTTTGCTTTCCAATTTTGAGCTGAATACGACTAATGAAGAAAGTTGTTTTAAGTTTAAGAGTTCAGGGAGTGTCCTGGAGCTCGGTTTATACGTGGCAAAAATAGCGCCATGGCTGAATCTGCTGATTTTTGTAAATTCTCAGGCAAACCTGGGCAAGTGATGTACCTTCATTTACAAATCTTTCTGGATTGAACATTTTTCTTAACACACACACACACAAAAAAAAAAAAAAAAAAAAAAAAAAAAAGCAAAAAAATTGAAGCATTAATGCAGACAAACACAGATGTAGAGCTGTTCTTTGTTAGGGGTATTCACAGTTTTTCCTACGGGCATACAGATGAGATACAAGATCCTGAGATGGTCGGTGCAGAAAGAGCGTAGTGGTAATTCAGAGCGCAAAGTTATAGACCTGAATCTGAGTATGGGAACTCCCGGACAGATTTTTGTAATAATACTTCTGTGCTGCAGCTATTTGCAACTTTCAAAAAATGAGATAATTAGCAATGAAAAGTGAAGAATTCACTTTCTGGTTTCTCCTTCTAGGGTAATAAGCACATATGTTTCTATTTCTAAAACTTCTGACTTGGAGAATTAATTTTTTACGACAAACATGGGTTAATAGAAAAATCTTTCCTGTTGCAGGTACGGCAGTATCATGAGAAGAGCTGTATGATTTTATTTCTTCCATTAGTTGCTGTATTGAGCTTTGAGGCAGGGGGACAGACTAATTGACCTTCCAAGCTCCCTAATGTCAGCCCAGAAATCTGTATTTTTATTGTTTTTCTAGTCCCCAGCTCTTGGAGTCAGATAGTTACAAAGAAGTTGCAGCTTGCGTTCTTTTTTCATTTAAATGTACACTTTTGGCTCTTTTGAATGTGAAATAAATCTTGAAAAGATTTATTGAAGGTGTCTTTTAAGGGTAAAGATCAAAAGGCAAGTAACAAGAACTCCTACTTTTTTTTTTTTTTAAATCTTATAATTTTGAAGTCAGTCTCTCATTTTCATAATTGTTGAGTGCACAGAGTAGACGACATAGTAACGTTGGCAAATAGATTTTCTTATGATTTTTCCAGTTCTATTTTCTGATTAAGGTAGCACAGGATATGGAAGGGGTTTGGTAGTTAATTAGAAATCATCTTTTCTTCTGCAGTGAGGACTGGACAAAGATTTGATGCAAACTGCATAGTGAAATGAAGCCAAACAGTGACTTGCACCTTGGGAGGTAGACCATGTTCAGTACTCATCTTCTGCTATAGAGAAATAACCAAATAGTTGAAAAGCCCTGCAATATTCATTGTAATGCTCAGTTGCTAAGGAATTGTGCTTCCCCCCCCCCCCCCCCGCTTTTTTTTACTGTGTATTTTCTTCTAGAAAATAATAGAAATAATTTTCACTGTGATGGAAGGAAGCCTTTGGAATGTGCGAATAGTGAATACGGGGGGGATCAACGGGCATTGGGTGGAAGTGCTGGCATTACTAGTGTTTATCTGGCTAAAAGCAACACACTGTGGAAAGCCATTTCGTTAAACAGGTTATGAGAAGAGGCAGAGGGAATAAGGATTTCCTGTAAGTCGCCCTGTTTCTCCGTAGAGTTTATAATGGCTCTTCGGCCTCTACTCAGCACACTGTTGTGCTGAACCACACATGGCAGCCCTTCCTGGAGACTACCCAAAACAAAATGCTGTCTCTTAGGATTCAGGATAACTAATTAACAATTTTTTCAAACTCGTTAGATAGAGCAGGTGAATTACAATGTCTTTAGGCCAGACATTTGAATGGAGAGAGAAGGGGCACAGTGAAGGCTTCTCTGATCGGTTAGGATTTATAATTTGCTGGGTCGGTTTTCCAGGGCCTTGCATAGCTCCATCCCCTCAGGGAGAAGCGAGGCTACCAACGTCGTTCATCTCTCATGACACGGAGCCAGTGCGATTCCCACATACGTAGCATTTACCAGCAAACTGATTGTTGACTGTAGGTCTTCCACTTCCAAGACGGGGATCTGCATACATGTACAGGCACGTATTTATTTATGTGTTTGGCATATTGTGCGTCTCCATAGGACAACAGCAGATTTGGGAATGTCAGGCAAGGTAGCAGGAAAAGTAAAAGGCTTAATCAGCGAAGTTTTTCAGTCCAGCTTTTGTAAATACTCTTCACACATTACTCTACGTACATATTTAAAGACTCAAAAGCCTTTAGAGGTGATCACAACAGCCTCCCACAGAAATCTCAGCCAAAACTTTGTCCAAGGTCTAGCTCAAGATGGAAAACAAGTTGTGTTGCCTGTACTGCCTACAACAGTGCTGCTGTTTTCTGAAGACTATGTTACGCTCAAAGTCACATATTAAGAAAAAGGGTCTGTAAACATACTGGGCTCTCTGGTGAGTGCTACTGTCACAGTGTCATATATGGCTACAAACAAGATCTATTATCAGCTTGAACCTCCAGGTTTTCTCTTTTTCTTCCCCTATGAACTTCCCTTCAGGACCTTTTCCCCAGCATTGTGAATCCGTAGATTTTTCTTTCAGACCCAAAGTACTGGCATTTTCCTTACGCATTCCTACAAAGTGTTGCTATTTGGAAAAATCAGCTGGCATGAATACTCAAAGAAAAAAATAAATCAAACTTGACATTAACTGTAGCTTTCAGTGAATCTTAGATGCTGGTTGTTCTTTGCAGCCTTGGACACAGGATAACCCTTTTGCCATAACTTTCTTCTCACTGTCCTTTAGTAGCTGTGGGTTTTGTATTGTTCTTCTATTCGTCTGAGATCTTGGGAAATCACACAAAGGCCCTAGAGCTCTCTTAATTGTGCATAACTCCCTTATTCCTGAAAATCCACCTTCTCTTCCATCTCTAAGGAAATTTAATTCCTTGTCTGTGTCATCACCTCTCTGTGGACATTCGTGTCCTATTTCTATGTCATGGCAAATTCATTTTGCTTTGCCCTTATCCCATGTAAAAGGGAAGCAACAGTGTTTCCCAGCTGATAAAGTAAAAGCCTGGTACGTGCCAGGCAGCACCCAGAACCCAACCTAATTAACTCTGCCAGACTCATGCTTGTAGCCTAGTATGATTTTCATGGCAAGGAAGAGAGGTAGGTACTAGGAAGCTGTTTTAGCTGTATTATTAACGAGGCCTTTCCACATCAATTAGAAAATTTGTACTGTTAGACCCTTAAAACACTAATATGACTGTCAGTAACACAAGAAGATGCTAAGTGTACCATCAGAGCAAACGTATCTCTACACCAAGTTTCTAGAGCCGGAAGTGTTGGGGAGCATTGTCAAAGCTTGTCCATTGATGGTATTTCCAACAGATGAAAGGCTGGATTCATCCATCTAAACAACAACAGGGTTAGATGTCCGAGCTACCTGTCTCAACTGCCTTTATAAGCTGTTGAAGAGAAATAAACACATCTTAGGGGGTGTGACTCATCGTCTCTTCCCGAGGTTGACACTTAAAACAGATCAGATAAGTAATACCCAAGGGGAGCATATTTCTTTCCACAGACTAGGCTAGTTCAGATGTAGCTGTCTGTCCTACAGACCTCTAAAGTCTGATGAGGTGAATCCCACTCTCAATGCTTTGTCAATGAAGGAATGTAGAGAGACACTATATTTTAAAGAGACTATATGCATGAAAAGGCATATGTGCATTTTTGAGTGTTTTGCAGTTGACTCTGTGACTCCGACGTAATTTGTTAATATAGGTTTAACAAGTAGTTTTCCTGTGAAAATAGTAGGAAAGCATATAGGCACATAAGGATCGTTTCAGTTTATTGTTAACAATTCATGTAAACTCAATGCTCATTTATTTAAAAAGAAAATATAAGAAGTCATAGCCTGAATTACGATCTTAAACTTGTACTATTGAGTCTTGACTGTGAGGCTGAGAGATCTTTGCTGTCGAGCCTCCGGCACATCATAAGAGGAATCAGGAATGTTACTTTTTTCTTTCCTTTTCTAGGGAAAAAAAAAAAAAAAAGAAAAAAGTGAGAGCAGCACTGAAAATCATCCCATTGCATTTATTACTTTACCACCATTCAAGTACGATGAGAAAGGCCAAAAAGCTTGCATGACAACCAGAGTGGGTAATACATGAATAGGAAGTCTAGTTTCTTTACTTCTCTATGACAGAGCTGAACAGTAGGCTAGGGAGATTTGGAACTTTTTTTGTTGTGGTTTTTTTTTCCTCTTTTTCCTGATTCTATTCTTCTATATAACTTCTGTCAGAGAAATCACCCAAGAGAACAAAGGTTTGCTACAAGTGTCACTCATTTTGTGCTAACATTTACCAAGAAGTCAGGATTCTACCAGATATGTACATTCCATATAATAAATATTTGAGAAATAGTGTGAGCATGTGTAGCATGCAACTCTGGTCCTCTTTAGATGCACAACAAATTCCATAATAATACCAGTAATGTGTTTTCCCCCTGCAATCGGTGTTTTGTTTTCATTCTATGAAATGTTTTTAGTCATTGCACTTTATTCTAAAAGTCATGTAGAATAGATGGCATTATGCTTTTCTTTTTTCTTTTTTTTTTTAAATTTTTTTTTTAGTGAATCAGTCTTATGTAAAGACTTTAGTGCATGGATGTACCAGAAATGAATAACAAAGGATGAAATTTATATTATTATTTTCTTGTTTCACAATAATGAATTGCTTGGGTAGGAAACTTCCCTTTGTTATTTCCTTGGATACCTCAGGAATTACTTCTTGGGCTTTTCTTAGTTTTGTTGGATGTAATGTATAGTTTTGCAGCAGTATGTGAGCAGGACCGTAATGAACATTTGTTCCCCTCAGTTTAAAGTTAACTTGATTGGCAATGTTAACTTTGTGCGCAAGGAGCAGATTATTTACCAGTTGTTCTTAAGATACATGCTAACTGTGCTGACATTGTTATTGGAAGAGTTTCTGACCTGTGCAAGATTAATTTTAAAGCATCAAGTTGTCAAGATTTTTCCGATTTTTTTTTCATACATTTGTATGCATTTTCAAATTGCATGTCAAATATGATATGATAATCTTAAATTGGTTTGAACAGCCGTTTATGAGTCGTAATCTTCCAAAAGCTTCAAAGCACTTTTTTGTAAAGATCTTACACCTTCAGGGCAACCATTTTTCTCAAGCTTTAAAATATGGAGGTTTGCATATGCACATTGGAGCACTGAAGCCAGCTACCTGATGACCTCTCCTTAAAGAAGCATGTTGAATCCTTTCTGAGGTCATGCTCTGCGATTTTACTGGCATGTTCATCAAATGTAATTAGTAAGATTTGAAATACTTTCTGATAATTTTTTTTTTAATTGTAATTTTTATAAGGAAATGTAGACACAGATGTCGTGAGAGTTTCCAAAAAAAAAAAAAAAAAAAAAAAAAAGAGGGGGGGAAAGCCCTTACGTAGCTGACAGCCCGACAACTTTGCATATGTGTGTTAACAGGAGAATGCGCTGTGTTTAGGATGAATGGAGAAGCGGGCCTAAATGACTTTCAGATTAGCTGGAACAGATGGAAGGGTCACAGTTGAACAACTTTACACAGGAACATAAAGGCAATGTTCAAGTGGAGTTCATTGCCTCTGACAGATACTGTCAATCAAACAGCGGACTCTCAGTTAACCAGCAGCCTGTCCTTTTAAAGATTAAATTAAAAAAAAAAAGTATTGTGAGGCGATGACTGGAGTTTATCTGGTCTGTGTCAGGCATAAACTCCACCCCGAGTGACTAGCGTTTTTAAATCAAGCACAATAGGTTGTGGATATTTTGTGGACAAATGAGTTACAGGCTACGTTGAGAGGCAGGACTGTGATATCGTTTCTGCAAATGTGTGATCTGGGTCATGCTTTCTAAGGGCGTATGTCAGGTTTTGGTAGCTAGGCATCTCTTGCTGATATCCTGTGTGTTGAAAATGAAAGTATCCCAGTGTCAAGCAGATCAGCGCACCGAGAGGCAGACGAGTTCAGTGGGGAGGATGGAGGTGGGTATGGATGCGGAGGATGGAAGGAAGAGCTGCTTTTCTTAGGCTGAAAACGGGCACCTGAAAATGCTTTACACGTGAAGTTTCTCAGACTTGGATGCTGACACACACACTCCTTCCTCCTTTCCAAATACATGGAGACAAATGGAGCAATGAGGGTCCCTTGGATGTACGTCAGGATATATTCAGAAGCATAACCTGTTTATATGACTCTCTCCAGCTCCACGAAAAAGTTATGAAAGCAACAGCAGATGAAACGTAGCAAGAATAATTTCTAGCGGGTGAAGATGAAAGTTGCACAGTTCACATCTTTGCCTGCAAAGGCTCTTCCAGACATTGAGTCTTTTTCCCGCATCATCTTCCTTGGTATTTCACTTCTTCAGACGAGTCTGTAGACTCAAGTCAGGAAACCAGGACCTGACGAGATGGGATGTATTATTTGTACGGTCCCCGATTGTAGCCCTGTTTGTGAAAGAAGTATTCAGCTCTGTGAGACACCTGATCCTAGCTTTATCCTCGGCAGCTGGCTCGCTCACAAAAACTATATTAAAGCAGAGATCCAGACCTTACTGATCCTTAGACAAATAAGCTGCGCTTTCTTCGCTGACCATTGTATTCTGTAAAATGAATAGCTGAGCAGCAAATTCTTGGTATTTTACTACACAGCTAGGTCAAAATAACGTTTCTTATGATCAGTCCCGCAAATGCTCCTTGTTGGATCTTGATAGCATACAGAATCAAGGACAGAAGCTTATGTGCTTTCCTCACTAGGGTCCCTGCCGGAATGACAGATTTGATTGCTAAATCTGAAATTGCAATGAAGTTCTTAAAAGTTAAGAGTTTTATGGAGCTGAATTGCTAGTCAGTAGCTCATGTCAGCAACCACTTCAGCTCTTCATGCATTTCTTGGCTATTTCTTTTGAATTGTCTTGTCTCTAGCAGACGGTGGTGTGTTCGATGACTGTTTGCTTTTGTTACGCACTGAAGACAGTGCCAGTGCTTTCAGTCTCTGTTTTGAAGGAAACTTGTCATTTGCTCTGCGTCAATGTGATTCTACAAGAAGTGCAAGTATTATGAAAATTGCAGGAGCTAAAAATAAGAGAATGCTAGAGGTGTGCTTGCATTCTCCTGAAGGCACTCTCTTTACTACCACTAGAGACCAGGTATTGGGTTGGTTCGACGGGGGTAATCCAGCCAGTTGTGCACTATTATAGCAAGGCAGGGGGCTGAGAAGTAAAAGCTCAGAAGTGCTGCAATAAAAAAAACCCTGAACATTGAAGTGGTGTTGCATCAAGAAGATGCCATATTTCATTTCACGAAGACAATACATCTGTAAATCCCAGTATCACATCACTTAGCAGCACATTAGGCATTTCCCACTAAGTACAGCTCAGAGTGCCGGTGGGTAACTAGTTATTATGAAATCTCATTTGCTACTGTCTTGCAGGGACTGGCTGGAAAACTTTATCAAGTTTTTTCAAGGGAAAATTAAGTTTTCCCCATTTTTCAGGTGGAAAATGAATTTTCATTAACGAAAAGTCAGTGTTTTATTTTAATGGGATATTTTTAGTTCTCAGAATTTTGATTATTTAAGACTTAAGTATATTGACTCACAGCCCTGCCATACATCTGACTTTCTTGTAAATTTTTTTTTTAAAAAAGACTAAAATCTTCCATAAATGAAGTACTGACCTTTGGTAACACTAGTGAAGAACTATTATTCTGTAGCAGACAATATGCCATTTATATATGCTCCTGTAAATCATTCCTATAATTTATCTTATGATCTCTGTTTGGTCTTTATCCTATTAATGAAATCAAGAGTTATAGTTTATAGGTAGTGTGTGTCATTTATCAAGGCAGGCATGATGGCTGATTAAAAAAACCCACAACTAAAGCCACCCTGCAGTATATTTCACAACAGTTGGCAATTACCATGCTACTACAATTGTAATATACTATAGAAGATATATTATTTAATTGTGGAAACCAGGAAAGATTTTTTTTTCCCCCCTCTATGTATAGCTCTGAAAAATGCATATTAGTTTTTCATCTTCCGTTGACTGCTGAAGTACTTCAGAAGATACTGGCAATGTGGAAAATGGTTTGAGTAATGAGGTCACATGTTACACACATAAATTCTGCTTCATGGCTGTGTCTGGAAGAAGAGGGAGCTCCAGGAGCAATATGCCTTCTCTTGTTCTATGGAGCTGAACTTCTTGGCAAGCCATAACTCTTCCCATTTGCCACCACTGCCATGCTGATAAACAAAGACCCTTTTTTAGGTCTAAAAAACGTGAGTGTCACGATTTAGAAAGCTACTGAAATTGATCAATTGATCAATTTTTTTTTTTTTCACCATTAGCTATAAACAGAGTGTCCCCTCTAATCTGACGTCTGCCCATTTATAGTGGTAACTATGGCTTCTTGGAGTCTGAGCTTGTCGGGGAAATTCAACGCCCAGTGATTTCATTAATGAACATTTCCAGTGACTTTAGTGAAGCTGCGATTACACTCGGGGAGTCTGACCGTCTAGAAAAATGCCATGCATTCATTACATCCCACATACCTGACTGTCGCCCTAATTTATTTTGGTGTAAACATACTGACCTGAGTTATTCCTGGTTTATATGCTGAAATAGAGCAGAGAATCAGTTTGTACATGGCTTTTGAGCTTACTCGAATGGGAATCAACTTTTTTTCCCCTGTAGATCATGTGGAAGTAACATAAATTAGAAAATGACTGCTGAAATAGAGAAATAGCCACTGAGCCAGGAGGACGTTTAACTGCGCGAAGAACTAATGTGACACATCCCTCTTTTATTCTGCATGACAGTGGCCTTATTAATCAGACAAGCCAGCTTTGAAAACAAACAAACATCCAAACAAAGAATTTCAGAGATAAAGCAAAGCACCCGTTTTCCATTTAGATTCCCTGACACAGCATGAAAACAAACCGGGCATGGATTAATAAATGATCCCCAGATACATCGTTTAAGAGCCTTGTGTCAACTGCAAATAAAACCAGCCATGTCATGCATCCCTTTAGATGTTCATTAATGGATCACAGTTCTGCTTTTTTGATATAATCGTGACAACTGGGCACGATGCTTAACAAATCCACTTTTGTTTGGTCAAAGTTTTAAACCTCACCCTTTTGTGTGGCTGCCTGCTTTGCAGTTGTTATTCTTTTTTTTAACAAACTAGGTATTGGCTTGAACTGGAGAAGAGCTACTAGATGAGCTATATTAGCTGAAGACTTCTTATATCCAATCTTTCTTTATGGGTAATGTTTTCCATTCTTTTCGTCTCTTTGCTTTGGGTTAGTGCCTGTCAGAACACCAGTTCTGTTGTGGACTGCAGTGTTAATGCAAGTTGCTTCGCATAATGCTGACCATTGTCTAGCAAGTTGCCACACCAACTCAGCAGATCAAGGAGACATGCAAATCGGTCAGGAACACACACAGAGGTTTTCTCCTCACCTAAGAGGATAAGAGCTACAGAGAACTAAGGCAGTATGTTCACCATTAGTGGCTATGTACTATGGAAAGTTATTTACATTTAAACTTTACTAGAAAGCAAACTTCCTTAATCGGTGGAGGGCCACTGACTGAACACCACAACTTAACAGCTCTGTGTAAGCGCTCCAGAGAAATTATTAGTATCCTTGAAGCTGAAGAAGGAGGGGTTGAAATCTTTGGGCTAGTAGGCAAAACTCCCTGGGACAAGCTTTGCTATATAGCTTTAACTTTTGGTATTATAAGCTCCCCAGTTATGAAAGGCATATTTCAGCCCTTGCTGTAAGGCTCGTTGCCCTTTTTAGCTAGTGTAAGCCACTTTGAGATATCAGGATGAAGAGTGACATGGAATGCAAAATACTATTAAATGTAAAAAACACTGTAAATCTGCCTGAAAATTTGACCTTAGCCGCACTAGTAGTAGATGTTAAAAGATCTTAGCCTGCTCCTGTGCCACCTTTTGGGCTGGATTTTATTGTCTGCTCTGTCACAATCTGTCGTATGATCTAGGGAAAGTTATTGTTCCTCTGTGCTGTCTGTTCTCCCCATTCATACAGGTGACCCCTAGGCTCTCTGGAGAGCAGGTTGGAGAGAACCTGACAAGAAAGGACTCATTTGCTTTTTAGTGCTTCAAATAATAGAGAGATTTGTGCCAATGTTGACAATTAGAAGAGGGTGAGTAATTAGAAACCAAGTTGCCCCTGCAGGTATAAAATAGGGGTGTCTCAATTTCTGGAGACTTTGACTTTTTGAATGGGATTTGATTTAGGTTTGACTCCTACTCAAGCTGTATGGCTTGCTCCTTACCCCAGATGGGACCTTATCAAAACTGTGGTTCTCTCTGAATGAAGTCCAGACAATATTTTTTTCAAGTCCTTCCAGAGGTTCAAGGCAACAAATGACTTTAAGCCCAGTGAGAGACCATGGAGGGGTTAAACCCCTCCCAGGGAGCATAATACATATCTGAGTGCATGATGTAATGCTGCAGGGAGGTTTTCGGTGACCCCACCTTCCCTCTCTGGGGCTAGCAAACTTTCCCTCTGAATTTACTAGGTAGATCTAACCAGCAAAGCGTTAGACTGTATTAGTCACTTACAATCTCCTGCAAGATGAAGAGAACAGTTTCCAGAAAGCATATTCTCAGGATGTTGATTGTGCTTGACCACGTTGTTGAAGCACCCCTCCCCAGGAAAGGATTTTATCACAGTTCAGCTTCCAACCATCAATTTTATTTAGCATTAGGAGCTTTGGTATCTGCTCAGAGTGTTGCAGCAACAGATCTGGGCGTCTGTGATGCTGAGA
>NW_010514196.1:52500-58770 GCF_000687285.1 Phaethon lepturus
AACACAGCAGCAACAGTATCAGAAAGCCTACTGCCAAGTAACGGAGAGAGCCATAAAACAGAAGGAGTTTGGCCGGAGTGTTTCTTTCGTCGCATTGGTCCTCTACAGTTACTTATGGAGGAGATTTTTTTCCCCCTGCTCGTTTCCCCCGTCTCCTCTGGCTGTATCAAGGTCTCCGGGAGGGTGACCTGCCAGGACAGCTGCAGCCAGCGGGAGTTAGCAGAGCCAAGGACGAGATTTGTTAGCGCAGAAAAACGGGGCTTCTCAATTGCTAATCCCACGCGAGGAGCCCCTCCTTCTCCCCGTCTCCCTCGGGGGACGCGGGACCCGCTGCGGAGCTCATCACGCCCAGCCAGAAGTGAGAACCCCTCTTTGGTTTTTATTTTGTTTTGGTTTGTTGTTTTTACAATAATTTTTCCATAATAACGAGAGCAAGAATAACTTCAAGTAGGTAGATGGAAATATAGGAGGAGGAAAATGGAAGAGAAGAAAGGAGAGGAAGGGGAGTGAAAAAATAGCTATTGGCAGTCATTTTTGAAACCCTTTTCAATGCTTCACAGAAGTTTTTAGGAAAAATTTGGCGCTTTTTTTTGTTTGTTTCTTGCACATGTGCAATTTGCTTACAACTGAGAGAATGCGGTGATAGCCACCTTATAGAAAGTCATCTGTATATGATAGATCGGCAGGTAAAATTAGATGTTGGCAGATAAAAGGATAAACAGGAAAAAAATGTGTTAGGCATATTATGGCTTCAGCCACATAATTCATTGGCGAAAATTAAGTTCTCTGGCTGCTGATAGAAGATTAATAAAATTTTCAGGGAGCTGCCAGTAAAAAATAGTATTTTGCTTGATGTATACATGGAAATCCAGCACAGAGCATGTGGTGTTCTTGTGGCTAATGAATTCTAAAGCAAAGCCAGGGGCTGGATACACGCAGAAACTCCCCGCTGCAGGGATCTTTGGCACCATTGTGTGCCTCTGTGGCTGAGACAATGGGAACGATTTTATGCTAATCAGCGGAAATAAAATGCAACATTTTGGTACAAGAGAAATTAGCTGACACCAGCACTTGAACTTTTCGAAGCAGAAGTCTTGGTTTGTGGGTTATCAAAGTGGATAACGCTGTGAGACACTTCAAACCTACAGCAAGTCCTGGCAACTGGAACATGTGCAAATTTTTTATTTTCCCTGTTTGTTTATTTTTTTGGCAACAGGAACATGTGCAACTGCTTTATTTTCCCTATTTATTTTTTTCCTTTCTGGCTTTAGTGTCTTAGGGGATGTAAACTATGTCTTGCTTACAAAAACTTATTTCTTCTTTGGATGGAAGGATCTACAACTTTCACATGCTTAGGTTAAACGTCCTGTTTAAGGGTACTTAAAAGTGATTGATAATAGGTCCTCAGAAAACAAATACAAAATCAGAGGCAGTGGCAGAGAAAGGTCAAAGGCAAAGGGCCAGTGGCGGTGAATGTGGTCAAGTAATCGGGGGTGATAGGCAGAGGAGGCTGCATGAATGTATGTGTGTGGGGAAAACTTTCTGTTGGATTTGCCTGTAAGTTTTTCAGCCAGTTCTGCTGCCAGACCAGAGCTCTTCCTGGACATTTACAGCTAACCCCTGGGTAACACATGTGAAGTAGGTTAAGTGAATATTATACATCCTGCCGTGTTGCACATGGAACATTGTAGAGAGACACACACACACACACAAAATTATATCGACTTTTTTTTTGCCTTGCAATGAAACTTCTGCTTAAAGAAATAATGAAATAAGTAAGCTAAGGAATTACTTGTTACAGTTTTTGTAAGCGTACTACTTGAGTTGGCATTCATGATTTAGGGAGGCAAGGTAAGCAGGAATCATGGGCTCGATGCACTGGAACGGGAGCATGAACGAAGTCAAATACTGTTGTTTAAGACACAAATCTCCTGGTAGAAAATGAGGATTCTGTGAAAAAGGTTTTTTGTCAAGAGAGGGCAGACCCTGAAGTCAAGGTAGACGGCTTCAGGGAAATTACCTGATGCGCAGTTCTGCTTTTCAATATCAAGACACATAAATTGAACCATGGAGTTACTTAACATGTAGGGGCAGAAATATGGAATGAGCTAATATCTTTGATTAAAAGAAGTTACCCACCCTCTGTGAAACCGATATTCCCAATGGATCTGCTTTTGTGGCAGATATGGTTTGTCTAACAAAGCTTGTCTGGGATAATTTGCATTAGCTTGTGCTGAAGTGTTTACCGCTAGCAACTTTTAGCAGCCCAAACAGTGTAGAAGTGCTCTGATTATACGGTAATAAACTACATCTGAATGTCCAAATGAATACAGATGTTCAGCCACTAGTCTTGCATCTCATCCAAGAAAAAAATTCAGAAATAATTCCTAAAAATAAGATCTTTTTATGGCAAAAATAAAGGCTGTCTGAGAACACAACACAGAGAGTGAGAGTACAGTTTGCAACACTGGGATCAAAGAATATGAGTGGAATTGGTTGAAAAAGAATCTTAAAATATATGGAGCATTTGTGTGTGGTCCACAAAATTCAAAGGGCTTTTTTCATGGCACTAGTCACTTTATTGCTTCATCAATAAAATGGGAAACACTTTAATTGATAAGCAAAAGGAAAAAAACCCACAGTCAAAATGATCTTTTAAAAAGGCCACTTTATTAAAAACATGTCTTTCAAAGTACTTTTGACTAATTTGTACATGATGAAAAACACACTTTGTAGACTCAAGAATATAAACAAACTGGCTGCATGAACAAGTAGATATTCTATAAATCAAAATTCCTGTTCCTTGTGTTTGATAAACTGAGTGAGTAGGAGAGGTTTTATATCTCTATAGTGTAAGCCAACATGGGTTTTGAAAGACTACAGTTCTGATGGTGGGAATACATATAGATAAATAGATACTGAGATATATCTAACAGCAACTTTGGAAATGGTTTTAGAAATGTTTCTCCAAACTGCAAGCTGGGACATATGACAGTTTTCCTCTGACACTAGGACAGGGCCCATACTAGGCATGGGTGTATTATATACTGTTGGAGATGACGTCTTTCAGATGAGCAATACTCAGGTTACTGCCTGTGGAGTTATAAAAGACCATGACACCCCCCCCAACCCTCTTGAAATAAATGAATTGTGTCTACCTAATTACTTCTCAAGTAAAATCTTTATTTTGCTGATGCTTTGATTGACTTGTTCAGGATTTTATCTTGTATGTGAGTAGCTCAAAGTTCTTGAAGTGAAAGACCCTCTTTGTGAAAGACCTCAGATGGCCTCAGGTGCTGGTGTGATAGACATAGTATATGAAAAGTTTTTCTCTCAATCCAACTAAGTTCAGTAGAATCAGAGGTTATAGGCAGGAAATACGTTCATGCTTACATTTTTGCATTGTAAGACCAATATTATTGAAAAGTTTCTTAAGCTTCCCATGCAGGTTAAGGATTAAACCTTCAGGATTAAACTTTCATAAATCACTTAATAACAATCTTTTTTTTATGCATCAGTGAGTTGTTAGTAGTACATGCAAAACGCCTTTTGGAGCTTGGATTTTTTTAGTACGGACATTTTAGTGTTTATTGGTTTTCTTTAGAGAAATTGCTTGTTTTTTCATTCACCTCACATGAAACTTAATTCCATAACCAGAATATTTATAAAATCGATCACATCCTCATTCTCACTTCTCCCCAAACTCACTGAAAGAAAAGAAAAACAAACTCTTACTTAAGCAGAAGTAGAAGAGAATCTAGAAGTCCTTGAAGTCCACTAGGTCTAACATAGTGTTGCAAAGAGGGCAGAATATGGCCTTTATGTAAGCTAAACTATGCAGCTTTTGTGCTTGCCGCTGCACAGAAGTATACAAAGAACGTGTGTGCGAAGGGTGTAATGGTCTGAGGTTGCACTTTGGGGATGGCGAGTTCAGTTGTCATCTGTTCTATGATGCAGCAAAATCTTTCTGACCCAGAACTTGATGTAAATTGAGTTAAAACTATCTCTGCTTTCCTAAGATTTGAATTTTTCCCTACGGTCCACATTTTATGAATATAGCATCCAGGGAAGAGAGCAAGAAGAGGTGCAAGAAAAGGGCAAGGTCAGGAATGGGGATAAACATGAAGCTTCCATGTTACTTCAGTTTAATTTAAAACTCAGCAATCATTGCTTTCTTACCCTTAAGTCTTCCATCTCGCTCCCAAGGCGAGTTTATTTGAACCTAGTCCATCACACAAATAAAGACAGCCCTATTATTTTAAAGAGGTGTCAAGTAACTACTTCTCCTCGCCGCCCGGCAGTGAAGGAAAACTGGGCTTCACTGGGCCTCCTTCCCCCTGGAAGAGAGAGTGATGGATGTGGGTACACAAACATATGCGTCCATGCCTTCTGCATCCTGCTTTGTCAGCACTTGCCACACTAACGCGGCTCCTGGCGACCTCTGCGTCCTTCAGTCAAGACCAAGGAAATCTCCGAAATACAGAAAAGAAAGGTTTTTTCACTTGTGCGTGCTGTACAAGTAAACAAAAACAGAGGCTAGATGTGAACTTTCTTGCGTTGGTTCATTACGTTATTACAGCTTTTTTTTTGAAAAGGAGGTGCAGAAAATAGAAGAAGAATACTTATATCTTATCCGTGATTGATTTTTTTTTTGTGTGATACCGACAAACTGTAAGAGCAATAGTCGACACTTAGAGAAGAATCTCTTTTGAGTTAGAGATATCAAAATACATTGTGTTCAGTATCATTCTTTTCGGGGCCGCTCCGAGCCTTAAAAGAATTGCCACTTTTGCAGTCAAATCCAAGTAACATCTGCTCTATGCAACCAGTCAATATTGTGGAAAAGTTCAAAGAATGAAGATCATTAGTAGTGTCAGCTTTACAACCAGAAGGTAATGGCATTAAAGTGAGCAAGTATAATACCCAACAATACCAGGCTCATTAACCAGTGATTTATCATGATGAAAAGACCTGTTTAACCTTTAGTCTTCACATGCTTTCTGTTTTTAACAAAAAGACCTATTATTTCTAGTTGTCAAGTGATAATTTGTGGGTTGTTAAAGGGATGTATTAAATTATACTTTAAACGATTATACACAATTACACAAATATTGCTTTTGCAATGGGGTAAGTTGAAGCTAATATGATTTTTTTTTTACCCCTTCCTCTTTTAATTTTGTTCATCCATTTGGAAAGTAAAGTGAAGGCATTATATATATATTAAGGGTATCAGTATGTAACTTTTAAGCAAGTTAAATCAAGTTTGATGTGCACAGCAAATGACAATGTCGTTTCACAGAGGCAGCAAAATCCACACAAAATATTCTGAGGGTTGCATATACCAGTGCAGAAAGCTCGTTCTTGCCTCCGAATAAACAGGTTCATGTTTATTTACAGCTGACTGTCCTGTAAAGCTATCTTTCTTTCATCCCTATGCTAGCATGTTTCATTAATCTAATTTAATTTTTCTTGGAAAGGAAGCACTGTTGAATCTAGACAGCTTTTGATAGTTGGCGTTTAACCTTGTCTGCAGCAGATCAGCCGATACAACTTACTCCGACCTACAGTATCTGTGCCTTGCCAGCAATAAGCCTCTAAAAATGTCAGTTCTGTCAAATTGTGCCAAACTGTAAGGTGACTTTTGTGATGTAGACAAACATCCATCAAGGGTCGGAAAGACCACAAAACTCACTTCAGATCTAGTTAGATCACTTGTGATCCAATTCAGATTTACATTGCAGGTCGCTACGAGCACCATGTCATCTCTTGTCTAGTTTCACATTTTTTCTATCTATCTATTTGGTTGTCTGTCTATCCTCAGTATAATACAAGGAGAAATTTATAACTGATTCGATAATTCTCCAAGTATTTCTGCAGACAAAGAGACTGTAGACAAAAACTAACCTGCACAAGCAGATAAAATAGAATGATTGTGGACTTCACACCTGGTTTTTGCACCTATCTTTTGGATGTCATACATAGAGTGTATTGACATTTCATACACAAATTTGAGAAAAGCTAGCCAGCATTTAGGAAGTTAGTAGGAACAAAACGATATTGTTGAACATGGTAGTAGAGCGATCATATGCAGTAGTCAAAATGAACAAACCGGAAGGATTTTCTATTCTATTTGTAGATTTTGTGATTTTACAGTTGGAAGGCAGTTTGATAATTTACAAATAATGCAGTATTTGTGACAGAGTTCTTCTGAAGTAGGTATGTAATTGTAACACCTTTGAAATGAACATAGATGTAAGACATTTTCTTTCC
>NW_010514196.1:58801-72009 GCF_000687285.1 Phaethon lepturus
CTTTATTAACATGGATTTTTATCTATTATTGAGAAAAAAGTTAGGTACACTTTTTAAATTACAGAGACTCTAGAGCTATAGATCTCTGTAGATATTCTCTGTATAGATATCTGTAGATAGCCTCTTTCTCTGCTTACTTAGAATACTAAAATATTGATCTCTGAGGTGAGTGTTATATAAATTTTTGGGGAAAACACTGAGAATGATGCTGACTCTCATCTCCTTGGTGGTCACTTCTAGGTCTGGATCAGCATTTGGGGATGCATTACTATATACTAATTTGGCTGTAAAATAGTCTTGTTTGTCAAGAAAATATTTGAAAGTCTTGCTGTATTTGAGAACGTTTGGACTAAAAATAAGCTATAGTGATCCTTTTTTATCCAGCATTGTAGTAATAGTATATTTGTTCATAGTTTCTCCTCAATCCAGCAAAAATCAGATCTTTGACTTCCTTCTGCCAGGTGACTGCTGTAAGCACCATGGCATAAAACAATGGAGAAGTTGAGGTGAGCTTCCCTTCCTTCTTGTAGGTGGTGCTTCACTATGTATTAAATAAATATTCAGTGCATTAAATAAATATTCAAATATAGGAAACGTAAAATAAGACTCGAAGAACCTCATGATTAGGACACTGGTCTCAGAGACAAGATACTTCTCACACTGGCTTCAAAGATCGTTGACTCTTCATGCACAACGGAATTGCAGTAATATATGAGAGACTGGCAATCATATAGTATCCATGTCAGCATGTATCTTGGTTGTTTCAGTGCTTTCTGTAGAAGCTCTTCAGGTCCTTTCAAGAAAGGGAAGGATTGAAACCAAATCTTTTGAGTGGCCAACCTAATTACTAGGCTCCTGAAGGGGCTGCAGACGTATGTCAGTCAGGACTTCTCTGAACATACACTTTCTCTTTACTGTTTTCCTTCTTTTTTTTTAACATATGCTTCATTGCAAAGCATTTAATTTTAGCTCTGAATGTTTTTTGATATTTTTATGCTTTATTTTTGATCAGGAAGATCAATAAACCCCTGAACCTGAACTGTACTCTTTATATCAATTGAACTGAAAAGTCAATTACTTGCGTGTTTGAGAGGATCAGGCTCCTAACAGAAAACAGTGCTTTTATTAGTAGGACTAATTCTCAGTGCTTTCCCAACGATCTAGTAACGAATGTGGATCCTTCCTTCTTTAGGCAACAGTGACTGACTTCTGTGGTTGTTGCAGGACGCAGCAGTTTGGGTGAAATTCAGGCCTCATCGAAATTTTGCCATTGACTACTATAGGAGCAGAGTCTCAGCTTTTGTCTTTCCACTGCAGTCCGATGGCGAGGGGGAGGGTAGGGAGAGACAGATAAGCCTCTGAAGGAAAGGAAAGAGAAGCCAACTTTTTTTTTTTTTCTGTATAGTTATAAGATTTGAGCGATTGACTGCGATATCTTTAAAAAAGGGAAAGGATCTCATTCTCTTGGTTTGCAATTTTGCCTGAAAATAGAAATTTCCATACATTTTTGCCTGTGGAAAAAAGCTTCCGGTGCAATATGTGAGTATGTATAAAATTGTCATTTTCCTCTGAAAACGTGGGAAATATCCAAATCTTGTGTTTGGCTTTGAAAAATTTGTGAGTTATCTAGTTTGTGAATTCTTACAGGGAAGAGGGGAAAAAGCAAACGAGAAGAATTTTGTAGGTTCAGGTTTTGTATGCAACTATTTGTAGCACTCCAGTGGTTATACCAGATTAGTTTCACAGCTGTAACAAATATTTGCTCTTTCTGGTTTTCTTCGTTCCCGAATGTTCTGTTTCTTACAGACCAGACTGTTTTAGGGTATGTTATCTCAGAGATAACCCACATGTACAAGTGCTTTCCTAAATCTGGGTTGAAATATGCACGGCTGAAGCCTATGAGGAAATAGGGTGTATGAGATCAGAAGCAGCATGGTGCCTGTAGTAGGATTGTTGGGAAACTGGATTTTTCTTCAGGGATATCTATCCAGTTAGATGGATTTATGATAATTTTGCAAGACTGAAAAATGGATATTCTATTCTTATTGAGAAAAAAAAAATGTTGTAAAAGTTGATTTTATTTGGTTGTTTTCAGTCTTACTTGGTCTAATAAACCAAAATTGTACCATAAACAAAAGTAAAAGAAAATTACTAGAAGAAACCTAGAAAATGAAAAAGATGGATGTATTTGAAAGATACGTTGTGCAACTGCTTTCAAAGAGAGCTTAAAAGCGGCACGGAAATACAGAGCGAGCGGGCTCAGCGGCTTGGCACGTCACGTAGTGTATATCTACACACACATTAAAATGCACTCGGTCTCAGAACGGGCTTTCTCCGCTCCCTCTACCCCGCTCCCCCCGCCCCATTCTGCGCTGCCTAACAAAAGATTTTCAACAAAAGAAATTCTTCCTGGTTTGTAAAACAGTTGTGTAAAACTTGGACTGTAAAGCCACAGTTGACTGCTTTAATGTGGAACAGTTGGGAGGGTGGGGAATCGCTGGCAGGTTGGGACGGGACACAGCAATGGTGCCCCTATTCTGTCGAGGGTCTACTTAGTCACACCACCTGCTCCCCCTATTCTTTCAAAGGCAAACCAGTCACGACAGTATGAACAGACGGATGTTTAGCCTCAATACCTTGGACACACGGCACCAGACGGAGCAAGAGGAGTTAAGAAAAGATAAATTAAGTGATCAATAAAGATAAGGGACCTGTTTAGCAGTAAATGGTGGGGACACAGCAGACAGAACAAGGGGTGAACGTGTGTTAAATAATGCAAGTGTGTGTTCAGCTAAACTCAAACTTTTCAAATCCACGTATTGTTCCCCAAAAAGCCTTTTTTCCCCAGTGTTGGTTAATTGTGTTTTAGGTAGATGTAAAGTGTCTGTAGGCACATAGGGGCTCCCCGATATAAGTCTCTTCAGAGTCAGCTGTACCGTTTGGTACTTGGCTGGAGTGCGAGGAAGGGGGAGAGGAACGGGGTCTGTATCTGGAGCCGAGCCAGTGACCTATTTGCACGTCCCACCTTTGCGACATAAGGGAAGGTATGGTAAGGAGCAACGAAGTTCTGATAAAGAACAAGTAACAGTGCTTTGACAGCTGATTGACAGTTAAGTGTTGAGCTTATTTTAACTGGCTAGCTCACTCTTCTTGTTCTATCCTTCTGCTTAGCATAGCAAAGGTCTTGACTTCAGGCTTAGACTGCTAACCCTACTGTAGTTTAATAGGAAGACACAAAAACCAGTCTACAGTCTTGCATCACCTTCAGTGTAAAAAAGCTCGCAGTTGAGGAGCTGCAGGAAAACTGTGTAGTTTTACGTACCAGTAGTCTGCACCACAAAGAGAGTTCTTCCACCTGTTGATGGTTACAAAAGAAGTTACCGATGTAAAGGATCATGCCCAGCCCAAATGTGAGTTGTTTTTTTAATATGAGTATGTCTCTTGCTCTCCTGTAATGCCTCAGAAAGGAGGTGCTTGTCTCTCTGGAAGATTCAGGGTCCAGGCAATTAAACCCTTTAGTGTGATATAACTGATGGTGTGTCTTACTGTGCCTCAACTACTCCGTGGTAGCAGCATACGAGGGAGAAGCTACTTGGTTTTTAGCAAGGGGGAACCCTGGAGTAAATGTAGGCATAGAAAAAGGTGATGTGACGCATTGTAAGTTTATAACTTTGCCAAGGCACGTTGTTCTTGTGTTTAGGCCACCAGTATCACCCACTCATTTGGGAAATTGCACTTTCAATACTACTAATCTTAGAATAGAATAGTTCAGTTGGAAGAGACCTACAACAATTATGTAGTGCAATTGCCTAAGTGTCAGCAAGCAGCATGTTCGGTGGGCTAGGACCTCGTGGTGCTCTCAACTCTCACATTATTTGGTTCAAAACCCAAATAATAAAATTACTTACCTGTTCCAGTCCATTAAGTTGATTAATCTTTTCTGCTTGTTGTAGTCCCAATATGATTAAAGACATTTAATTGCCAGACCACACTAAATAGGCTTTCCTGATTGCACTTCATCTAGTAGATCATACAGGTCCTGTGGCCTCAGCTCCCATCCTTGCCATTATTTTATTCATGTACTTGTTGTATAATGTTAAAACAATGATGCTGTACAATAAATAGTAAAGTGCTCTGAGTTTTTAAGGTGTCACTCACCAAGATATTCCAGGACGTGAAAACTGAATTGTAGTGGTGCAATGGGGCACAAAATCCATTTTTCTGTTAGAAAGGTATATGAAAGTCTATTCCTTTTCACGAGGCAGAAGAAAACGCAGACCCCTAGAAGTCACTGATAGGTAGACTTAAAGGACAGGGAGAAACAGCTGACTCAAAAAGAAGAATTTAATCAGCCTTGGTGACTTCGTGATGGCTTGTAAGTGCAGCTGAGCCTCAGCTGTTCTCTCTAGTGCCATCCTGAACCGACACTTCGATTTTCCTTTTAGAGCTGAAATGATTCTCACTGAGTATCCTCCACAGCTGATCCTGCGCAGCTGTGGGGACTTGGGCAGTGGGAACCCGTTTCCTGAGGGGAGAGGGGCCAGCACAGCTGCATGGAGACAGCTGTTACAGTCGGGTGGTTCTCATCACTGTGAGGATGGAGGTGCCCTCCACAAACCGTCCCAGCACTTCGTGTCACAACAAGATACCTCCAGCCACCCTGCCTGTTCCACAGCAAACCATTCCTGAAAACCATTTCCACAAGCCTGTGGCAGTACTGGCCAGCTCAGATTGGGAAGCTTCCTATGCTCCAGGTAGTGCTACTGCAGCCCTTCTCTGATGGCCACAGCAGGCAGTATAGGCTCCAATGAGAGTTTGCTGCTTAAGGGCCCTGCACAGTGCAGGATCCCTTTATTTTAACAGCATCCTGGGTGTATCAGCACTAGTGTGGCCAGCAGGAGCAGGGCAGCGATCGTGCCCCTGTACTTGGCACTGGTGAGGCTGCACCTCAAATCCTGTGTTCAGTTTTGGGCCCCTCACTATGAGAATGACATTGAGTTGCTGGAGCGTGTCCAGAGGAGGGCAACGAAGCTGGTGAGGGGTCTGGAGCACAAGTCTGATGAGGAGCAGCTGAGGGAACTGGGGGGGTTCAGTCTGGAGAAGAGGAGGCTGAGGGGAGACCTCATCGCTCTCTACAGCTACCTGAAAGGGGTTGTGGTGAGGTGGGTGTTGGTCTCTTCTCCCAAGTAACTAGCAATAGGACGAGGGGAAATGGCCTCAAGTTGCGCCAGGGGAGGTTTAGATTGGATATTGGGAAAAATTTCTTCACCGAGAGGGTGGTCAAGCGTTGGAACAGGCTGCCCAGGGAGATGGTGGAGTCACCGTCACTGGAGGCATTCAAAAAATGTGTAGATGTGGCAGTTTGGGTCATGGTTTAACGGGCATGGTGGTGTTGGGTTGATGGTTGGATCTGATGATCTTAGAGGTCTTTTCCAACCTTAATGATTCTATGATTCTATTTTCAGCATACATGGGTTTTATTGATTATGAGAGTTCTGGGATAAGGATGGAAAATGAGGGTCACCTGGAGAATAAGCCTTCCACCCATTTTATATGTGAGCCACAGGACACTGTAGGGATACCTGGTTATATGCCATAGTGATGGAAAGCCGGATAAATGCTTGGAATTACTCCAATGCCTGTGGAAGTTAATCATTCTGGGCCAGTGTTCTTGATACTGGTCCTTCACCTTTACGCAGCCAAACTTTTTTCCCCCCTTTAATGAGACAGTGGAGCTTTCTTCCAAGGTGTGTTTCTTGGCAGCCCAGAATCCCAGGGCTCAGCTGTGCTTTGGAGACCTGCCTAGGTTGGAGTTGTAACAGTACTTCCCCACTTGTATTTTTAATCATTTGCGGGGGGGGGCAGTGGTGGTAAAGGAGAAGGTATGAAACAAAGAGCGTGAGGAGTGAGGAATATGAATGGCTGCTTGCAGTGTTTTTAAACCCCAGTGCCATGTCACGGTAGTGCTTGAAAATAGGATGGTGACGCTGACTAGGAACAAAATAAATTGTCAAAGCTCTCAGAAATTTAAAATATTAGCAAATAATGCAAAATGTGTCCACTTTTAAAAGTGATTTCAGTCTTCATACACAAAGGTTTGAAGTGGGGAGAAAAACAACCCCCTGCCCTCATTCTGTACTTTTTATGTCACTATTTGCAAGGAACATAATCTGTGGCAAAACCCGGCATCAGAAATTTCTAAAATAAGGTTTCTTTCACACTTTTTGAGATGAATTAAATGGACAAATAGACAACAGCTCTGTGTGAGTCGGGATCTTCTCCTGATTTCAGATTTGGGCCCTGTTAAGTATAAGCATGCGATGAGGATTTTTTTGGTTCTCTTTCAAATCAGCAGCAGTGTTGAGATGTCTGCATGTACGCTAAATAAAAGCGACAGAAAAATGTTCTGTGCAGGCGGTACGGTGACAGTGCTGTAATGAACGTGGGTTGGCTGGAGACCGTTGTTTTATTAGGACCTGATCCTTGGGGGTACAGAGTGACTTCAGCAGCAGGCAACTGCTGTCTGCTTCGTGCAAAAAGAACATAATCTAACCACATACCCACAGACTCCATAAAACAGATCCCTGGTTTGGTAATTACCTTGATACATTCTGTGATTAATGATTTGCATCTGTGGGATTATCATTCATGAGCCTGGCAATGAAGCTGTTTATGAGAGATTTTATAATTCCAACTCCAAGAGCAGCACGGTACATTAGTGTTGGTACATCAGCTAAATGTGCATGCAGCATCATAAGATGATTCAAACAAACAACTGGGAGCGTTATTACGTGCTCTGGAATTTACCACAGTGCAGCCACAGCATGATTAATTTGGCAGCCTTCTCCTACTGCTCATTGCAGTCGTTTTAGAAGACTGTGGGTCTTTTTCCACATAAAGTCAGCTTGATAATAAGATGTATCCCATGAATAAAGTGTATGATCCTTAATAATTATGATAAGCTACTCCAAATTTATCACAAATGCTTATCAAAAAATGTTGGGTTGAAGAAGGGCTGAACTTCCTTCACTTTGGGACACAAAGAACACCCTTGTTTTCCCACATGTAATTTCATTAATTTCAATAGTTTGTTTTCCTGAACTCCATGGAATATGCATTCTGGATTTCAGTTTTTATTTTCTGGAAGGGCACAGCTGTAGGGTGGCTTCCCTCCAGTGAGAGGACTTTGGGACTCCTTGCTGTCTGTCTTCTGCAGACAGAGCCCTTAGGCCATTTCTGAAGCCACCAAGTACTTTTTTATTAATCTCTCTAGCCTAGAGCTCCCTATATCTTTCACAGCCTGCTGATTTATTTCTTCTACTTTCTGCTACCTCACTTAGAATCATAGAATAGCCCAGCTTGGAAGGGACTTTAAAAGATGTTCTGGCCCAGCTTTTCATGGCCTTGATGGTATTATCTAGTACCCTCTCCAAACATGTCTTGAACACCTCCAGCGATGGGGACTCTACCACATCCCTGGGGAGGCTGTTGCAGCGAATGATTGTTCTTACTGTAAAACATTTATGTTGGCATGAAACCTCTCCTGGTGCAGCTTCTGCCTGTTGCCCCTTGTCTTCTCCATGTGGCTCCTTGTGAAGAGAGCACATGCGCTCCTATGCTTTCAGTGAGTTGGATCAAGGCACTGACCCATGGAAATCAAAACACACCCCAGTCCTCAAATCCTCAGATTTTCTTGGAGCTGGATCGGTTCCTGGATCCGGCTGGACATGTAAGTTAAAGCACCAGAAGATGAAGGAGCGCAATTCAAGGAGGGAATTGGTGCCAGAGGTGAAGCGTACTGCAGATAGTTGGTTTAAGCCGGTGGGACCACAGCCGTTCATGGTGAGCTGCGCTGGCTCTCTGCGCTTACTTGTGAGCTCACTTGTAACGGTTGAGCTTTTTCTCTTGTCTGCATCCAAATTCTCAGGAGACATTTCACCTAAGCTGTAGTCATCTTCTTTGTCTGAAGGTGGATCAGCTGGAATAGAAATCTCATGATCCAAGGCTGGAGGAGCCTCGGCCATGGGACCAGGAGACACAGAAGCGGAGGCCGTGTGAGCAGAGTTCACATAACTAGGAGGTCCTGAGACCACAGGCTGTGGGATGTGATCCCATGGGAGCCGAGGGCATAGGAGTTGAAGCTTAGGGAGTGGAGGCCATGGGACTGAGGGTCACAGGGTCAGAGGCCATGGAATCCAAAGCCACAGTTATGGAGAACACACGAGTAAAGGTGCTGGGAGCAGAGGCCATGCGACGGGTGGCCACAGAACCAAATTCCACAGGAGTGGACAAGAGGACGAGAGACCAGAGGCCACGGAATGGGAGAATATGGGACTGAAGGTTGTGAGACTGGAGGCCATGTGAGCTGAGGCCACAGTACATATACTTTATGTTTTGTATTTTGCAGTATAATCAACTATATTTTAAGAGGTTACTTTACATCACTAAGATCTATATATAATACCAGGTGGGATTTTGTAGGCAACACTTTGTAAAAACATGGGTGCTTATTTCGTACTCTCTCTTTTTTGTCTAATCCAGTAAGATGTATTAGCAAGCTAATGTTCTGACTGGCTTATTTATGGCGTCATTTCTCTTGCACTGAGATGTTTAGACAGTAATTTGTAGTAAATGGTGAAGCCGTACCTGGGTGTGTTCTCTTATATGAGGAAATGAGATGGGGCTTTTAAATAAAAATACCCAAATGAATTCTATGAATTCCTAAATTGATTCCCATTTCAACACAAGAACATCGGTCTGGAAGGGCCAGCTGGAACCACAGAATCTGGTTGCTGCAGGAAACCCTGTTTTGTAATCTCCTCTGGTTTTGCAGCAGACATGTGATGTGTCTGACTCTTCAGCATTGCAAGGGCTGGCACGTATAGCCTGACTGGCTCAAGAAGAATTTAACTATTCAGTGTCCATTCTGTTCTGGCACTCGATCTGTTTGTTGGGACTATGTTATAAACTCAAACATTAAAATAATCTGAATTAAAAGTACATTTTCCTGGGGGGAATGAGAGGTAGGGTGGGAACATCTGATGTCCCCTTCCCTTTTCAAGTGGGGACCTTAGAGGATTTCACCAGCAGAGGCATAGAGCAGAGCACGCAAGGAGCTGTCGAAACCCCTACAGCTCACCCAGGACAGCCTCATGCCTCTTTGTCATTAGTCCTGGCTGAACCTGAGTTTCTGGAAACATAATACTTGGGCAGATGTGTGTTGCCCGTTCAGCAGTGGTTTAGCAACCAGTGCTGTTCCGTTAAGCATCCATACAGCGTGGCAAGGACCTGATTCCTCTTAGCCGTGAGGTCGGGTTGGGCATTACAGGTATCTTACCCTGCAGACAAAACCAGCGTTGTCAGAGCCACCGCAGAGGGCTCAGCTCCTGCAGGAAGGCGAGAAAGAAGAAAGGAAATGAAGGGCTTTCTCATCAAGAGAGGAAAGTGGTTGCTTGCACAAGCTGGCGGTACCTTGCATAGCTTCCTGAACTTTCCGCAAGGTCAAACGTAGCCTGCCTGAATTCTCTGATCTCAGCAGGGATGTGTGGCTGCCATAAATGAGAAGTGGGTAAAGGCATGGGGATTTGCTTGTTTCTAATGGCAGATAGGGTTTACTTAAAACAGGGAGTAGTCAGGGCACTACTGTGATACCTTCTAGAGATACCTAGGTGTAGAGACTTCGCAAGTAGTATAATTCCAAATTGAATTTTTTGGGGGGAAAACCAGGAAAATAATTTTGATGTAGATTTTTATTTGGTCCCTTGGCTGCTATCAACACTGCTTTAAATGACAGATGGGCAGAGCAGGAGTCCTCGTTTATAGCTCAATCCTACAGCACATACAGAGAAGAAATTTTGTACGCGATGCAGTTGTCACCTACCGGAGGCAGTGGGCGTCAATGAGTGCAGAAACTCAGCTCCCTGGACTCCGGGAATCTTCAGCTGTCAGCACTGTACCTCGCAGCACCCAGTTTGAGTGTTTGAATCCAAGGATTCAACTCAGCTTTAGGAATACGAGGCTCCACAGTCTCTGCGTTGTGCTATCACCCAAAGGGGACAGAGCTAATGCGTCCCCAGTTTATGTTGCTTTCCAGAGAACCCTTCCAGTGCTTAGGATATGTTCCCGGGGACAAAAGCTGTAGCTGGAGAGCTGCAGTTTCTGCCTGGATTTCAGGGGCTCCAGTAGCCAGGCAGGTTGGTTGTGCCTGTCCTTGTCCTCCCATGGCCTGGGAGAAAGAGGACGCAAAGCTATTTTTGATGCCTATCTTCTCACACCCCTGAGCTGCCTCATCAGGGCAGCTCACAGCCTGCTGCAGGCATTAATCAAGCCTATACGATTCAGGTATGGAATTCTGGAGTGAATGTTGGACTGTCTCTAATGTAAACATTCCCCTTTGCATCCAATTAGAAACACAGTATAGTGATCTTCCTTTGTAAAATTCAGGTGAAAGGCAATAAATAATCATAGCGTCATTAAAATGCATGTAACTATATTGATCGTACATGGAGTCAGTAATACAGATTCACTCACTGCTTAATAAATAGGGTCTGCGTCGTTATAGTTTCATGCTGATAAAACTGTTCCAATGAGGAAAACCTGGAGTAATACAAGGGCAAATCACACGTTATTCCTGAACGTTGCACTGCGCATTCGGTTGTTCTAAAATTTATTTATTTATGAAGACCAGAATATTTTCAGTTTTCTCACACCTCTAACTAAAGGAGCTTTTAATTTGTCTTACTTCACAAACAACTGCCATTGCTTAGGGATAAACACAAAATAAAGAGGCAATAAAGACCAAATAGAGATTTTACTATCAAAATTCAGGGAAATTTACTTAATTGAATGATGGTATTAACTTTGGGGGCAAAACGATATTTTAAAAAATTGGAAAAAGTATGCTGCCTGTGGGTGTTGCTTCTGTTGTTATTACTATATATGAATAGTCCTATCTTCTCTGTGCTTCAGAGCTTCATGTCTGTAGTAATTTTTCAAGTGTTAAGCAGCAAACAGAAGAAACCATTCTCCAAACTGTTGCTGAAATGATGTCACCATGTTAGAATGTCTAAAATATTGCCCCCAAACACCATTGTCTCTCTAATCAGTGTCTACTGTGCACAACTTGTGGCTTCACATCCTACCAAGCCTGTCTTCGGCATCGGGCTTTCCTGAACTGTTTAGTATGTTTTCTTCTTGCTGTCGCTGAAGGTGCATTGTTGGCACTATAGGAGAGACAATCTTGCGACTTTTTTTTTTTTACACCATCAGTCACACAGAGTGATTACTCCAGCTGTACAAATAATGTAGGAAATGGATTTTTTTTGCATTAGAATTATGCAAGCCCGGCAAATACTCTCAACAATTGCTCCTTAAGTCAGTGAAATTTCAAGCCATTCAGTTTTCTTGTAAGGAGCTCACGGCTTCTTTGATGATGAGGTTTGTTAAGCCCAAATGTGGAGAACTAATAAAATAATAAAAAGGCTCCAGAGGTGTTTATAGATTTCAATTATCTCTCGCTTTCTCTCCCAGGATTGGGCTAGGCAGGATTGTGCTGCCCTCAAGTAGTACTTGAGTCCAGGCTGCATTTTATGCTGGCTGTCTCCGAGGTTTCTTCTTTGTGGCTGAATCGCCTTAGTGTGGGCAGTGTACAGAGGTGCTAAGGGCTCGCCTAGACAAAGCAGCCATGCTTCACAAAGGCAAAGGAGCAAAAGGAAGCAAAATTGAATCTCTAGCACCCAGCTCCTGGGCAAACAGACAAAACTAATGGATCCACTCTTGCTCCTCCCATCCAATTACTGTGATCCAGTAGAGAGAATATGGCAACATCGGTTCACACAAACTCTAATACTCTTAATCCCTTCCATACATATAAACCTCACATTCACCGCCGTTACTTCATTATCGAGCCACCCAGGCAGCCGGAGCGTCGGAATGGACCCACCGGCTGCAAAAACCTGCCTCCTTCAGGTTTTAATCAGCTAATGAGGGATATGCAAATGCCAAGCTTATGGGATTATGCCTTGTCTAACAGCAGTCCTCCCCACGGCGATACGGTACTAATACAGGTGTTAGTAAACTGGTTATTAGGCGCTGGCTAATTTAGGCCCATTCACGCTGGGATTGTGCTGGCAGCCCTGCCATTTGTACTGGGGTCTGTGGCCCGGTAGGAGATCTATTAGGGCTGTGGTGGGTCTGACACAAACTCCTTGCTGCTAGATATGAAGTTAATAAATCCGGTTGATTTGGTCTTTAGCCATACACAGCAACCCATGACCGAAATGGGGATTTTCCCCTCCACCTCAGCTGTCTGGGAAATTGCCACGGGAGGGCAAAGGGGGAGTTTAATTAACAATTACTTCGCATTTGTATCGCTTTTCGCATACTTGTGAATAAAATGTAAACCATGGCAATATGATTAACCTATTTTTTTTTCTTGGTCGCAACTAGCCAACTCTCTCTTCCGTGAAATAAACATGCAGCCTAAAAGTATATGGTGAGAACAAAATACTCCGCTTCTGGGGATGAACGATCTCTCTGGGGCTTTGGCTGTCTCAGTGGTTCTGTACAACTTTCTGCTTTTTCATTTCTCTTACTTGGTGATATTTCTTTAAAAAGTTCCTTCACCATGCAAGGAATTCTACATTGCAGTGCACTTACTCGCCGTGTCAGTGGAGAGAAGCGGAGTGACATCAGTAGTAAGGTATTCATAGACCAGGGTATGTGATGTGAACAATTTGTTAGCTGATACCTCTGCTACCCGGTTGTCTAAAATTTCCCTAAGTGTGCTCATGTCATAAACAGCAAGTATTCCATACGCATGAATATATGATGCCAAGTCTACAGCATTTTTCAGTATTTCCCCGAAGGTCTGTGGTGCCAGCTTATCCAAGCCTACAGTAGAAATTAAGATAGGATTAGCAAATAATTTTAAAGATCTGTGCTTTATGAACAATGAGATACAGAAACATAGCTGTTTCTATGTATGGGGGACTCAGAAAATGTGGTCAAAATCCACAGGTGCATCAAGAAATGTCAAAATTAAATACAAGATGCCCAGTGAATGACAGCTTTTATCTTCTCTAGTCAGCAGAGGAAAGGAGGTACTTTAAAGTAAATGCTAATTTATGGCACATTTGAAGGTTTTGCAAAAAAGGTGCGATGTGGGGTTTTGTTTTTATTACAATAGTAATACTTCCAATCACTCTTTC
>NW_010514196.1:72026-94686 GCF_000687285.1 Phaethon lepturus
CTCCATTTAAATATCACTTAAAATTCAAGGACCCCACTAGACTGTTGAGCTGTCCTCGGAACAGCTAGATATTTGGGGGCCCAGGTAGCCTTTGAATGAGTTCAAAGCTTTGATTTCATCTTCCAAACAAGTGAGTTGGAATTGTCATCATTATATGTGAGAAGACTGAGACAAAGGTTTAAAGGTTTCAGCAAAGTGTTCGAAAGTGGGTCCACAAATGTAAATATACAAAGCCTCTTAGATTTAATGCATACATATCCATTGTTCATCTGTTTGCTCTGACTGACCCTAACTAAACATGTATCTTTAGAGGAAGGTTCTGCATCTGAACTTTTCTTGTGCCTTTCCACTTTAAGGCATTTGAAAATCAAACATGGGTCCAAAATTTGCAAATTCAGATCAGTGATCAATCTCTTGAACCTAAGGATTCTGGATAAACGAGGCTGGCTTATCTGCTTATATGGCACATATATTAAGGTTGCCTTGCTCTCCTGGTTTGTCGACTGGACCTGAGGTAGCCCGTGGACACTGTCTTGTTCAGGTTGTGCCTGTGATAACCTGTTGCTATGTGTAATGAATTTGCAAATGATGCACTGGATCTTGTGTAAGCTAAAAAGCACTGACTAATGGATGGGGAAAAGCCAGACACAGTGAAATGGTTTAAATACAGCATGTATTTCTGGTTTCCATATCGTTCTGTCATCCTGCTTTTTGCTCATCTGTAAAGCAACCTGGAGGAAATAAATGATAAGGGGAATTTCAATCACACTGGATTCCTGCCCAGTGGAGTCCTGCCCGTGGAATGGTGTTGTGCTATTTGTAGATTACAAAGGGACCACTGTCTATTTATCCTTATGCTTTATATCTTCTTATATCTTGCTTCGAGTATTGAGAAGGTGAGGGAAGTTTATCAAGGTTGGACCTATTCAAAATCCCAGGAGCCAGAATCCCTGAATGTTCAGAAAGAACATAAATCCTCAGAAAGGTTAAGGAATTCTTTAGAACAAGATAAAAAATACTTTTCTTTTAATGGATATTTCAGTGAAACAGCAGTATCTCCATGTAAAGCAGTAAAACAGATGCTGATGGCCCTGTTTTACTTGAGAGCTGAGAATGTGAAGGATATTGAATTTATGGAACGCAACTGACTTAAGCGAATGCAAAAGGCATGGCAGGAAAAAAGCCTATTTGTACTTGGACAGAGCAGATCACAAATATTGTTAAAACCTTAAAGAAAAATATGTGATTTCTTAACAGCATTGGTAATAGTTGCCATAAGTGGGAGCAAAAGAATTGTTTCTAAGAGTGCAGTTACACAATAGATTTGCTGTGTGGTTTGTGGGGTTTTTTTTCCCTTCTTAACACAAGGATAATTACTTCTGGCACTTGGAGGAGAGCGCATACTGCATCCAAGAAAAAGGTTAGTCAAGAAAGCATACCAACACAGTGTTCAAAAATGAATGTGTGTGTGGAAAAGTGTCTATGTCCCGGTAGGGAGAAACACATGGGCTATAAGAATGTATAAATGCTGAGGGATGAAACTGTGACAGTAAATATTAAATTTAAATTAAATTAAATTAAATTAAGAACCAACCTATGCTGATTTCCACTGGATGAGAAAACCAGCTGCCAGCTGATGTGCTGTCAGGCTGTACTGCTGGGAGAGACGAACAATCTGAGGTTCTGAGACTGGGACAAGCAAAAGGACCCTCGGGCATGAAAGGTGAAGCTGGCCTCTGCGGAAGTCTTTTGCAAAAAAATTCTTTTGACTTTGTTGGGATCAGAATTTTATTCAGTCATTAAAGGGCAAAATAATTACTGCCATGCAGTGTTTCTTGTTTACTGAATATGTATATATTCAAATGTGAGACCGAGACACTTTGTTGTACAAGATGCGACTGAATTCCAGCTTGCTGCTGAATGTGTTGCTCGGCAAGGTCTGCTCTCCACCGCGGAAGGCTGCCCCTGCAGTCAGACTCCTCGGATCATCTTCACGATTCAGCACCCCGTGATCACTTGTGGTACGCAAGTTAGCGGTCGTACTTTGCAAACCAACCCAGTACCGGTACTAGGAACTTAGGCAGCTGCCAGTCTCGCACACCAGAAGAGTAAGTCTCAGGGTTCGGGAGAGAAAGCAGTATACGTCTCAGCTTCTGCCCAGGGGCTCTCACCAGTCGAGCAGCAGTTTAATTTGCCAGGTAATGTTCACTTGTCTTTTGGAAATGAACCCTTCAATGCTAAGCATCCTTGACTTCCACATACGTTGTAATCAAAAGACCGACGGTATTGCAATTTCGAGAATTCCGTTTTATCCTGCTTTATTGCAAATGCTCTTTGAAATCTCCTTCTTTGGTTCTAAACACAAACGACCCTTATAAACAGGACACATAGCTTTTTATGAATCAGACTCCCTGAGAATTTCAGATGCTGGGATCTGTCTACAGCCGCTGGCTTTATTGCGCGTAATTTTAAAACTACTTCGTGGAAACAGACATATTCATAAAAAAGAGAATCCATTTTTGTGCGCCTTAGCTTCAGTCTTCCACCATGCTAAAAAGAGTATTATTCCCAGGCTACCAGAAAATCTTTAAGAGCTTCTACTTTGCAGGACTATCAGCAAGCAAGTGTACGTTGCTTAAAGAAATCCGATGTTCTGCTCACTAACACAGGGAAGTATTTCTGACAAGAAGAGATGCCTAATCAAGAGGTGGGGTTAAGATAACATTGGAGACCCAGACTATGAATCCAGCCTGAGCCAAATGCGTTTCATACTGGACTGTGTCTTATCACGTGGCCCGTGAGCAGGTGGTAGAGGAGGGTCTGTGGGGCAGCTTACCTGCTGTGGGATCTTCCAGCTACCCCAGTGTGCTTTGGCCTCATTCCCCGTTGTGGTTTCAACAGAGTGGTTGGAAATACAGTTAATGAGAAGGTGAGACCAAAATATATTGTAGTATGGATGTATTTTCTAATAAGTACCACCAGAGTAAAGCTGTAACTCTGCATTCTATATTGTCACCTAGTTTATATACATTTCACAGCTCCTTTCAGCACCTTCCAACCTAGATGCAAGATAACTCAGACTTAGCAAGATGCTAAGCCTGACTTCTTTTCTTATTCAAAGAGAACCTCATGTGGTGTGGTAGAATTACACTTGCTCCTTCTTCAAGCAAATTCCCTTCTCTGTAACAGTTACGTTCTGTGCTTTTGTTCTGCATGGTCATACTCTATTACATAAAAATGTTACGGCATCTGTCTGCATTATACAGGTTTTTTTTAGTTACATGCATAAGGCAGATCTATACCTAGCTTTTCACCTTTCCCAGTGAACGATTTCTGGTCCCTTGGGATACCTCTATTATCAGAAAGTTCAGTTGTCAAAGACAGCTTATGTCCCAGGGAAAGTAAATACGGCTTCTTTCTTAGGCACTTCTGAATCCTAAATTGTTTGCAACTTTTTCTGGAAAGAATTCTCGGTTCCCTCACAGCTAAAAGGGATCGCAAAACGGGAGAAAAAAAATGTACCACAAAAAGTAAGTTTGTTTGGATTGTTGTTTAAGGAGTTATTTGTAAATGCAAAAAGATGTGAGAAGATTACGTCCAAAAGTTACCTTCAGAAAATCCTGAGGTCAAATAGCCTTAATGCTACTCCTTGTGTATCTTTACAATGAGAATTTTAAGCGGATTCCTCCTGCATGGCAGTCCATAGGGTTAAAGGTTAACAACTGACCAATTCCTTGGACAAGGTGTTATTCAAAATCAGGTACTTAAGACATTTGCTAGAGGACTTAGCCATTATAGCTGTTTGGAATCAGTGCATTTTCCAGCAGGGAAAGTATTTAGGGGAACAAAAAGAGTGCAGAGACAAGGAATTCCAGAAAGCCTGTCACCATATAAACGAAAAACCACCATTAGAGGCTGAGTTTTCTTTACAAAAATCTGACAGTATCCAAATATGTTGCGTGGAAATCACGGTCGCTAAAAAGAGATGAGAGCGTTCTCCACAAATACTTTAGCTTGGCTCTATTTAAGCTCTGTTTTCAATGTACACAGGATTTTTCTCTTCCCATGTTGCTTTCCTTTGATGTAGTTATGCATCTCAAGATCTATGTGACTTCTTTTTTAGAGCTCGTAAAGTAAATGGTTTTCACAGTCAGATCTGAATCAAAGGAAAAAGCTGTTGGAGGCTTCTGATCTTGCACTGCTCGAAGCAGTGTCTCATCAGGGATTGGAGTTTACTTGCGGGAATCCTGAAATAATGAAAACTCTCCAGGTTATGTTGTCCTATTTTGAAGAGGAGTTTGTAATGTAGGTGGCCAGAAATACTCATACTGCTTAAGCAGTGAGTACAGCTGTTGGATCTCCTTTCTGATCTGGGTCTTCTAATTTTTTTGTGTGTGTGTTCCTGGGTCCACCAGGTTTTGGAGCAGTTGGGTTTTATGGACAACTATGGCTATCTTCGTTGGATATGAAAATGTCCACAGTGGTTTTGAGCAGGATTTAGAGAAGACAAGACAGGCACTTCTGCAGCTTGAAAGGACTGATACGGTTCTCAGGACTGAAACTTTGTGTGTGCATAAAGGTGAACATTCATGATTCCAGCGCTCTTTTTACACAATATAAATATTGGATTCCACTGCTGTCATGGGAGGGAAGATGTTCATTCCACCTGCTGCTAAATCACTGGTCTGATTCAGGGAGATAAACCTCTAGTGTCCTACTGGTTGCATTCTGGATTTTCTGTGGCAGATCTATGCCACAGCCTCCCGGTGTGTAAAGTAACTTTAGCTACAAGGCAATTACAAGGCGTAAATTAAAGGCATCATGTTTGTGAGGAAGAATAGGAAGTGTTATATTTAGATATATTTGGAAAAAAAGCAATACCAGATAGCAAGGCAACACATACATTTTGTAGAACTGAATTAAGAATTAAGTGGATTCTTTAATGTGCTTGCTTTAACGTATACTTTTGTACTTAGAGTTATTTTGAAACTCCAACCAAAACATCTGTGTCTCTAAATAGAATATAAGAAGAAGATTTTTAAGCAAGATTCGGAGACTAACTAAACAAAGCCTTGTGTAGCTTTCAAAATATTTTAATCTTTTTTTGTCTCAGACTCTTCTCATTGTGGAAATAAATTCTCAATACGCATTTCAGTGGGACTCTTTTAGCCTGCTTATCTCTTCTGACTGCCCGTGTGATAAAATTGGTAGAATACCAGTCTTAGATATGACAGTTGGAAGCTGGTATTGTCCTACTGGACATCAGTCAGTAGCCTTTGGTTCCATCCAGTTTTGAAATGCAGGTTATCCATTTTAAAAAGAATAATACAAAAAAAGCTAGAGTGATTTTTTTTTTTTTTTTAAAAAAAGGATTTGTGGGAGCACTAGTAATGATATTTATCTTCATTTGCTTAAAAATATTTTGCAGAACAGGACATTCAAACAAAGAAACAAAGGAAATGGCAGAGATGTAGATATAGATACATAACAAATCAGTGCCAGGGCCAGGAACAATAGATTTTATAATCTGTAACTTACTCCTTGTCTGAACAGTTAATATCAGTGTTGAATAAGATCAGTGTGCCCAGTCTAACTAAACACAGCGGAACAAGTAGGGGGAATGTGTATGGAGAAAAGATAAAAAGAAACTTAATCTAACAGGTATAAATGCTTTTAACCTATGAAATAGGACCCAGGTCTGGATATTCCAGCTCCCCAAAAGTGGATGAAGATTTGTGGTCTATCGTAGAAAAGCTTTTTATTTATTCTGTTATAATGACCTGTAATTTAGCGGAGGTTTGTCTTGCTTGCTTATAGCTGAAGAATGACCATCTGGAGGATGAGGAATTAGAAACAGAGTTTTTTAATCTCTTTTTACTACTTGAGTTATGAAGGTGGTTTGGTGGGAATTGTGGCCCAGAGTAAGGCCTGACACGATCAGGTCAAGCAGAATTTCTTACAGAATGTAGCTAAGATTGTAAAAGGTCTTTTTTTCATCTGAAGTAGTGGACAGATGCTCCTAGGTTGATGGGTTTGCTGTTAACTTCAAAGAACTAATGTGCGTGAAATGATTTTTACTCAAGTGTTATTATTCCAGCCTAACTGAGGTTTTAGGTAAAATATGTGAATTACAACAATTGTGCCGTCCTCCTAGAGGAGAAGAGATCGCTCCCAGAGAAATCGGGATTGCGTCACTCTTACTTGTCTCGCAATGTATTTCCATTTCCTACGAGACAGCTAGTTGTCTAGCCGGAGGGTGCGGTTGGAGAAAGGGAAGGCAAAACTGGATTTGCAAAGAGAGCAACGCCTCCTCTTGCCAGCTGCTGGGAAGAGGGAAGGCAACACGTTCGGCCCCCAAATGTATTGGATTATATGGATATGTATCGTCTAAGCACCTATTGCCCTGATGAAGTAGACGCCTTCCCGGATGAACTGCCCCGTTCACAAATGCTATTGCTGTCGTATATTTATGATGATAGGCGGGTGAGATAGAAACAATTTCCTAAGCGTAGAAGACAAGCTAACAAAAAGTATTCAGGATTCTCTTTCGGATCATCCACAGCAGTCACATATTTACCTTTGAAAAGTGAACAGCAGAAAAACTCTGTAGTATACCAGCTCTGTCTGGGGCAGTTGTGTCCTCACCTCATGAAGGTGTCTGCTATTACAAGGCACAGGACGTAGCCTTGCTTTTACTCTGCCACTTCAATCTAAACCACAAACAAGAAGCCCTACGTCCACTCGCAGGGATGATTTAGGCATTATTTGAGCATATAGCTGTGGAGGTAACACATCCAGCCCAAACTTCAACACTATGCAGATGGGCAACCTTGCTCGACATGCAGGTGCTCCTGTGAATTCTTCTAGACTCCCACTGATGTTTTAAAGAGCTTAAATACCTTAAAAATTTGAGTAGGACACCAGATGCTGCTGGCCCTAATCTTGTGGTCATTGACATCAGTTTCAAGCGACTGATTGTGCAAGCAAATGGGCAACACTGTTTGTGGAGCTAGGGCCAAATCCTGAAATGGTTGGGCCAGATACCATGCAACCTGTGCAAGTTCTGCCTCTGAAGTCTAGTGATGACCTTCTTGATCAGCCTGGGCTTCCCCTCGAGTCCTTGCCTGGCCCTGAGCAGACTGTCTTTGCCCAGAAAATGAAGTACTTCCAATTGCGCTTATTATCAGCACTATAACAAAATGTTTCTTTGAGGCTGTTCTTGTGAGAAAGTGCCTTCATTCTGTATGCTTTTAAACACTGACGTTAATAAAGCAACGTCAGTTTTCACCGGTTGGCTCTTGCAGGTATTTTGCCTGCTTGCTCCATTTTCTTCCACGTTACGAGACGTATTATATCAAGTTGGGGATTTTTTTTCCTCCTTCAGTTCCCCTGCTCCCTGCCAGGGCTACTAAAATTATGTATTCTTTACTGCTTTCTAAGAAGATTACTAAACCAGCTGACCCAAACAGCAGTGGCACCAATTAGACATCATTCAAAATTAATAACCACTATGATGATAATAAATCAAAAGATTGATTCTTCTGATGGGAGAATCATTTTAATTAATTTAATCCTTGTTGAAAGATCAGCTGTGCACAGTCCTGCTCACCAGTGGGGCCCATTTGTCCCTGTCTGTCCCCGTCACCCAGAGCCAGTGAATATGATCAGTAGCCAGCACTTAGGGAACAATAAGAAACAGATTGTACTGTCAGGCTTCATTAAAGATCATCATTAGTATTCCAATTTGGAAACAGTCAATCTATCCTAACCTTTTACCAATTCTTTTTTGGCCGCTTTTGTGAAGTTTGGTTCAGCTGCTAAATGTAAAAACGCTGCGCAGGCTTTTTTAAAAAAGCGAGCTGGATCTCGCTGATGCCTGTCAGGCTGCAGCTTAGGGACAAAGCTCGGGGGAAATACGTGTTATACAACCGGGCTCTAAATGATATCATGTGCAGCTGCTTATGATCCGAGTATTTATGGGCAATGAAACTTTCTTAAACTTGAAGCGTAACAATGATGAATGGAAATGGAATTGATATGGCACTTTCTTTCATCCCGCTGTTGAGATTTTTTTGGTCCCAAGGGTGGATTTGCGGAGCTAGCTCGCGGGCTGGGCTCTCCCGCTCCTCTCCGGCGCGGGCTGCAGAGGGCATTTTGAGCATGTTGATGAGGGAGACGGATTCTGAGATTTGTTTGCAGTTCACTTTACCTTTTCTGCTGAGGTCACATTGCTTTGTTTGTTTGTTCTTGATTCTGGTGGCTGGAAATAGTTATGGACACACGGATTAGAAGATTTTGGGGTATATTTCTGTACGGCCACCCCTTTACCTCAGTCATACCCTCTGGCTGCGCAGGAGATGTATCTTGGATCTTAGTTTTCAAAACAGTTTGTCTGCCAAGCAATGATCTCATCATTTTAATATTCTTGACATTTATTATTTGCTAACCTTCACAGTTGTCCAACCAGCTTCCTGAAGATGGTGGGAGGGCATGGATGTTTCAGGAATGCTCTGCCTGAAATACCAAAAGAAAAATACAATCCTGTCGTTTTGAATAATCTCTTAGAAAAGTGCTTTAAAAAAAAGGCTCTATGAGTTTGGTTTTTTCTGATGCGTTCCTATGTATCAGGAGGGTTTCGCTGAGATTGCAAAGGAAAGCAGAATTAGGCCACTGAAATAGGGAAGGAGTGAAAGCTTAGTTGTCACATTTCTTTCTACAAAAAGAGAACAACTCTCTCTCCAAATTTGATTAACAATTAAAAATGTTGTTATGATTACTGTAACAGAATGACCAAAACAAACAAACAAACAAACAAGAATTAGTGTAGCCTCTCTGTACAAGCTCAAATAGTTTTCTGTAGTTTAGTACTACTTAATTTTCTGAAAATTTTATACAGTTCAGGAACCCTCTTAGGGACAATTGTTTGAAATAACTGGTTGCTCATTGCATCCTCATGAAGAGTTCTGCTATTTAATTCCACAAATAAGTGGATCTTTCTATAAACAAAAATTGTCACAATATAAGTAGATACTTCATAATGATGATCTAGCCCAAAATCTAGTCCTGCCACCCTGCCATCTTTAAAGTTTTTCCAAAACCAACCCAGTGAAACTGCCCCCCAAGAGTGAAAACATTTTCTCACAGTCAGCTGCATTACTGTAGAAGAAAAGAAAATCCTTTAGTAGATAATGGCAGCTGAAATCAATGTTAATGAAGATTTTGTGTGAAGTTGATCAGATTTCTTCTACTTTTATGCTTGCTGTCTGTGGGGAAAAAAAAACCTCAGAGGCATCATTATTTTCCCCTGTGAGAAAGCACAAAATCTTCACTTGCTGAAAAAAATACAATACGGAGGTAACCAAATTTCAAATGTTTTGCCAAATGCTTTTTGCTGGGTATAAGTCCTTGCGTTGTTTTCTTCTTTGACAAGAAGGTTTTAGTGAAAATTCAAAAGGAATTATAGATTTTATAGGTTAGTAATTACTAATTGCAACGGCATTGGCTACGTAAGTAGCTACATAGATGGCATTAATTAGCAGCATATATTGCAGTGGTAACACATATCCTGCTAGGAACGCAGACTAAAAAATTCTAGCACCCCACTGAAGAATGTCTGTCTTTCAAACTGCTAATATCCTGTGGGTCCTTCTTTTTAAAACTTTATTTCTAGTTTTCCAGTGACTGCTCTGATTATTTCATTAGCTTTGCACATGACAAACCTGCTACAAAAAGAAAGTCAGAGGGAGCTGCTCCGTATTTTTATACCAGTGCAACCGAGTTCCAAAGTATCAGCTCCATAAATGTTTTTTAGTTGTTTCTTAAAGTATTTCTTTTTTAAATTCATCTTCTCGATTTCAGTCATCTTTTTCTTTTTGAGGTTCTTGATTTTGCAGTGATTTTTCTTTTACCGCTCGACTTTTAGCTATTTCTTCCCTTTTTTTATGTCACACGCACCTTCACTGGAAGAGTATGTCTTCAGAAGAAGGTATATGCACTGTGTTATTACCTCAATATTTTCAAATTTTATTATTTTTTTTATTTTCTTGCAAGATTTTATAAGAAAGTGGCCCCAGCGAGAGGCCCTCAGAGAGCTGACACTCCCTTGAATTCAGTGGAAGCTGGTCTCAGGTTTACACCAGTCCAAAACAAAGATGCTACTCGTAAGAGCAGTTCCTCCTTCCCTCGTGCCCTTAGCAGCACCATCCCACCTCTCCTCCTTTACCGGGACGTTTTTAGCCACGTGCTGAGGCAGTGCAGAAACCAACCTGGCTGATCCATTTTTTGCAAGTTTAGTTTTGACATGAATTAGGTTTTCATTCGTACGGCAATGTCTTAGGGTGTGGTGGGAATGTGAAACCAGAAGCAGAAGCAGCCAACCTCCTAATGTTAATAATAACATTATTATTACTATTATTATTGTTGTTGTTGTTGTTTCATATCTTAAGAAGTGTTTGCGAAGGGGATTATTCTACTAGTATGTCTTCTACTTTTTTTTTTTACCTGACTGGAATAACTGCTTGAAACAACTTCATTTATTTTTTTTATCTGCCTTTAACAAATCACAATGTCGCTTCATGCTGGAGATGAACCAAGAAGCCAAAATTCAGTGTACTACGTGACCACGTGATTTCTTGACAAAGCTTCAGTCTTAATACTTAGTAAGCTGAAATTTGACATACAGAAAAAGTAAATGCAGAAATATATACTAATGTAGAATGCAGCTCACTAAAACGTTGGCTACAAATGCTCATAAAATAACAGTATAAAATAATGGCCAGAGATATCATCAATGATTACTACAGTTTCTGAGATATATATATCTCTCAGAATATAGATTCTATATCTATAATATATATACTCTCTCTGAGTATATACATTCCCAAGAAACAAAATCACCCATAGAGAGGATCAAGCAGAAAAGGAATTTTCTTTCAAAGTTGAAGTGCTACAAATGGATGACCTACAGATTTTAATGAAAACATTTTCCTGATTAAGGACTATCTCAGCAGAAAATCTTGTGCGCCGATGTGGCTGCGACAGATTCTGTGAGGTCTTGTGTGACGCCACTGTACGCTGTGCACGCTGTGAGGTAGCGTTGATAAAACATCACCCACCTCATGGAGCCATATGCCCTAAGCGTTTCTCCGCACTGTGGTATGTGATGGGATCCAGGCCTTGAGCGGTGCTGGGGAGGTGCCAAAAACACCCCATTCCTCAGGGTCTGCACAAGGTAGGAGCCTGGTTAAAGTCAGTATCCTGCTAAAAACAGACTTTTATTCACGCTAAACCGTTTACTTTGCCTCAGCGTGCTGGGGAAAAAAATTATGTGCTTAAAAAAAATAATTATTGCACAAAATAGGGCAATCTTTATTGCCCTGAACTACTAATTTACTTCAGTGACTGTTTTGTTTGGGTGATATCATTTTCTTTGCAAAATGCCTTTTTGCCAAGGTATCCGGTTGGAAGAACCACTGTGAAATGGATATGCTAAAACAAACAGAATGTGACAGTGGAAAGCCATTTTACAGAGGAAATTGGAAAGGAGGGGATGACCCATCAGAAGGGATCAGAACAAATCTGCTGAAAGACTTACCAGGAAAAAATAATCACTAACTTTTTTTTTTAAGTGGTTATTTCCTTTACCTATTCCACATATTTTAAAACAATGCAGCTACTGTTTCTACCTCAAGTAAAATTTCGTTTTAAAAAAAATTTTTTTTTGAAAAAAAAAAAAAAGATATATTCAGAGGTGTACATGAGTCGGCATCCTGACGTGACTTTCTCTGATGCCTTTGAGCCCAGCAGCTTGTTTATGTGTACTACAGACAAATGCAAAGCACCAAACGGGTATGCTAGCGCTTCCAGAGCGAGCCAGATCGACAAAGCTTGAGGAGAGCATTACGGGGAGAAACCAAAAGCCTTCACTGATGGGAGAAACAAAATCTGTGAAGGCAGGGTCTGCCGGTGGAAATTTGCCTTTCTTTGCGGTTTAGTTTACAAGTTGCAGTTTTGGCATTTTGATCTGTATCAGGATCTTTTAATACCCTGTTAAAGATGACATTAAACTGTGGGCAGAACTTTTAGTCTTCATTTCCAGTAAGCAATTAATTCCATTAGCAATGACATTTTCCCCCCCCCCCCCAAAAATTCAGTACACCGGCATCCTGTAGCACTGCCCTTTTATTCCAGACTTAGTCTCGATAGGCTCTGCCGATCATTGGTTATACGGTTGTACTTAAGACGTTGAAAAAGACCGAGACATGTACGAAAGCAACTCGATGTATTTTATTTTAATCTCAAGCCCAGATTATTTTAATCTCTCGCCCTTCGCTAGGGCGAGAGGCTGCTGCACTAACCCCTGCCTGGCCGGGAGCCGTGTTCGGTGTATTTGTCGCACGCTAACACCGACTGCAGGCTGCTGGAAGTTTTTTGAAGAGCTTTATCTCGCAGAGCTGTTACTTGGTGCCTTTGGGAAGATCAGTTGCAGATACCCTCGCTCTGCTTTTGAGTCCAGCCCAGGGAGGCCTGAGCACTTACAAACGGCACAGGACTCCAGAGCGATTACGGGTGGTCAGCACCTTCCGGGATTTGGTCCCAGTAGCACTGATAGATCCTCTTCCATACGCTTAAGGAATATTTGCCACTTTCCCTCCCATCTCTTTTTTTCCTGTTTTTTTTTTTTTTTCCCCATCCCTTCTCTGCCCTTCTCCCCTCTTTTGCCCCCTTTTCCTCCTCACTCCCCCCCTTTTCTTACCCTTCCTCCCCACTCCCCCCTTTTCTTTCCCTTTCCCTCCCCCCCTTCCCCTTTTTTCCCTTTCTTTTTTCCTTTTTTTTTTTTTTGGCAGTACAGATATTTGCTGCACATGCACCGGTTGAGGAAGAGATGTTTATTTTAAAACTACAAGTTTTATTTTATTTTAAAACTACAAGTAACTACAAGTGGGTTGCCAAGTGTAATAATGAAGGAAAGAGTAGAAACCATCCTTTCGCTGGGATGGAGGCTTTGCCTGGACCTGAGCTGAGCTTGCTTTATGTCGAAGACCATCTGCTTCGTAGCTGTTTGAATCCAAACTAGAATTGCACTGCCCTCCTGTGTCTACAACAGAAAAACCATGGGTCAAAAGGAAAAGGTTTCAGAAAACTCATTCCCGGCACAGAGAAAGGGTCTCGTTTTGTACTGCGAATGTTAACAAAAAGAACAAAATGATTCCTGTCCTTGGCTGCTTAGAAGAGCATATAACTAAATTAATTCAGCCTGCTTAGGGCAGATTCTGCTTTCAGTTACACTCACAACATACAGGAAAAGCAGATAGTCCAGCCTGTTTGGAGTGTTTAACTAAACTTGTTTTCCTATTTTGTATTCTCTGCCTAAGCATTTTGGAAGTTTTGCAAGATGCTCTGCTTTTACAGGCAGCCAGTTCAGGCTCCAGTAAGGCTTTGTGTAAAGACTTCAGGGATCCTGACCATTTTAGAATAGAATAGAAAGAACAGAACAGAAGATTTTCAGTTGGAAGGGACCTACAATGATCATCCCGTCCAGCTGCCTGACCGCTTCAGAGCTGACCAAAAGTTAAGCATATTATTTTATAGCTGTTCAGATTCCAAAGCCGTCACTGAAAATAAATGCCGTGGTAGAAAGCTCCTAGCACAGATGCGAGGTTGCGCAGTTGTATCTTCTGACCATCCCAAAGGCTGGGCTCAGCAAATTCAGAAATTCTGGAAAGCAGAAAGGCAGTGTTCAGGCTGAAAACTCTGAAAACCAGAATATAAAACAGAGATGTCCGTGCAGCATTCATTTGACCACTGCCAGAGCCGGCAACGACACCCCGCAGGGTTTAGCCAACGCAGCCCAGTGGCATTGACTGTGTCAGGTACAGCTACGTTCAACAGCCCAGAGGCTAATTCGAGGGGCTTGGCAGAGCTGGCTGGGGACGTGGAATGCTGGTAGCAGAGTGTGTCCCCGGGCGACAGCTGGGTGGGCTGGCCTGTCGGCGGGTGCGCCAGCAGCCCCTTCCCCTAGTCCGGCTTGCAGCAGAGCGGGCTCGTGGGCTCCGGGCGCAGCAAGGGCTGTGAACCGTCCTGCCCAGCTGCCTCCGTGCCTGCACGGCAGCTCCATCCAGCTGCTAGTTGAGAAGTAAAATGGTTCCTGAGCATTAGAAAAACGAGGTCTAAACCAATCTTTTCATGAAAGGACAGGAATAAGAGCAACTCATTTTACAATGAGAGTTGGTGCACTGAAAGGAAACAGTGCAAGAATAAGTAGTACGGGGAAATCTGTGCGAATATATAGACAGTTGTTGCTGTCAGAAGTGCCCTCTGGTGCTGTGTACAAAGGGGGGTCCACTGGAGCATCACACACTTTCCCGCTTAAGTGGCTGAAGCCACACAGTGAGTAGGACTTTCTTCCCTCTATTAGGCTGGTATGTTTTGCTAATGTCTCCTCAAAAGGAGTTGGTTCCTAGAAGGCAAGCACAGAGACCTGTGCCTGACGGAACAGAAATAAAGCATGCGAGCAATGGGAGACTGAACACACAACCCTCCGCAGTCTTGCTGATAAGGGATACACAGGACAGCTGCTGGGGAGGGCAGATTTGGGATAAAATAGCGAAGTATCAGTTCAATAGATTCGTATCAGGTTTACTGTCATGGTAACATAAAAGTCATATAGTCTCATTTCACACTTTTGAAGACAGAATTTTTCATGTTTTTGCAATCACCGGTTTCTTCTAGGGGACAAAAGTGAAAATAATCTTAATAGAAGAATTATTTATTGTCAGATATTTCTAAGCATGGAAGATGAATGTCAAAATAAGCCACTACCTTTAAATCCATTGATATTAAATTTTAATTTTACTGAATTACTGCATATCCAGATGAATCTGTTCAGGAATTACATTCCCTATTGGCTCAAATTCTACCCTGGATCTGGGTCTAGATTTGGTCTTGAGCTTTTCTGAGTGTCATGTTGTTCAGTTTTGGGGTTTTAAAGTTCAGAAAACAGAACTTCAGCATGTAATTGATACATCTATTAAAGAAACCAAGTCATATCTACCCAGAACCAAGGTTAAGAAACAAAAATGCCTGATCAAGTAATAGCAAAACTGCGTAACTGCTGTCTCCAGTGTGCTCTTAATGTTGCCGAAGAAATGAACCAGTGGTTTGGAGAACTCAAGCAAAGCAGTAAATCTCCTTCCTGCTCTGGTAACTTGGACACCAGCTGCTGAGCATCTGCCTTGGCTTTCAGCTGTATGACTTGGCTACCTGTCAAAGAGTTCCTCTAATCAAGTTGGGCGACCTAAATTTGTACCAGTGCACGAGCATCAATGAACACGAACGCTCAGTTTGCAGAGGCAGGTGACCCCTAGCACCAAGTGAAACAGAAGAATCACTTCAAATTGTGACAACTTGTAATGATTCACAGGGATTATTCCTCTGGGGAAGAACTCTGGAGTAATAAAATATTATGTTTACATTAGTCGGTGGTTTCTTACGAGCAGATCAATAAACAGAAGTAAGAGATGCAGAAGTTCTTATGGACCTGTTGGAGCAGGTCCAGAGGAGGCCCCAAAATTGATCAGAGGGCTGGGACGCCTCTGCTGGGAGGACAGGCTGGGAGAGGTGGGGTTGTTTAGCCTGGAGAAGAGAAGGCTCCAGGAAGACCTTATTGCAGCCTTCCAGGACTTAAAGGGGAGCTATAGGAAAGATGGGGGCAGACTTTTTAGCAGGGCCTGTAGTGATAGACCAAGGGGTTAATGGTTTTAACCTAAAAGAGGGTAGATTCAGGCTAGATACAAGGAAGAAATTTTTTACAACAAGGTAGTGAACCCCTGGCCCAGGTTGCCCAGAGAGGTGGTAGGTGCCCCATCCCTGGAAACATTCAAGGTCAGGTTGGACGGGGCACTGAGCAATCTGCTCTAGAGGAAGATGTCCGTGCTCATGGCAGGAGGGTTGGACTAGATGATCTTTGGAGATCCCTTCCAACCCAAACTATTCTATGATTCTAAGTTCAAGAGGTTTATATGCCAGATCAGGTTTAGTCTGGTCCCCTGGATTCACTATCTGGACCACACCTGTGGTTTGGAGCTGTCTGAACAGCCAGTCGTTGGTTCAGACCCTCACTTCTGCTGCTGGAGCATGTTTGCTGTGTACCTGGTGTGGAGACTTGGGTTTAGCATCTTCTGAAAAGAATCTTGTGTGTGCGTCCCAAAAGTGGTCTGCAGATCCAAATGACAAATCAGAAATGGGAATCACTTGAAAACCATAACGCGGCTCCAACACAAATCAACACAAGCTGCTTTAGTAGATGCAGCCGCTGCAGTTTTAACATACAGTTGAGGCTGTAACACAGCACCAAAATAGGCTACAGTACTTGCAAATTTGTATGGTTTCCTTTCCTGAATAAATTAATGAATTTATTATTTTTCCTCTAAAAAACATTGTATTAAAAGCAAAACATTACAGAACTTTTAAGACAAGCATTCTGAGCAAGAACTGAAAAGCTACCAGTCCATGGTGTATTAAGGTAAATCAAAGAGTGTGGAGTTTTGTGCTGCTCTGGATAGACTCAATACCTGAGTGGGCTCGTACAGACTGCTGCGGTCTGCTGTGTGGGACATAACCAGACCTCACAGTGCCGCAAGAACTCAGTCCGATTTTTAAGCCTTTAGCACCTCTTTATGATGATGATGGGTTTCTTACTGTGCTGTTAAAGAAAATCTTTCAGGTTTTGTTCCCTATGTGTTTTTAGCTGTTCAAACACTCCTTATGGAATGACTAGGTAAAAAGGTAAGAGATCAGCGGCGTTTTTTCCCCATTATTACATAAAAATAATTTTATTAAAAAAGAGCAAACTCTTCTGTTTCAAACAGAGCATGCTATTGCACAATACAACATCTCCAGGTTTAATTATGTTTTTTTTAAAAAGAACTACACAATTGTTGCTGTGGGGAACAGCCAGCTTGAGAATACAGTGAAACTTTAGAGTTTTGTGTAAAGAGTTTGACACAAAATATATATTGTTTTATCCTGGAATTCAAAAGCCGTAAAGAGTTGTTCAAATCTTGAATCTTTTTCTAAAGTTACGATCAGTGGCCTTAGAAATACAGGTTTTGGAAAGGAATTGCAAACTACAGTAAGTACTTACTATAGTGAGTGAGTATTAGGTTTAATATTGTTTCTTGTTCATTCTTGCTGTTAAGAATACAAAACTAGAAAACATTCTTCAACATTTTAGGCCCATATTTACCACTGGCAAATGCAACAGTCATGCACAGTAGCCAAAGAAAGAGTAACAGAAAGTTGCTGCTTTATTCGGCTTGGCAGAAACTTGCATGTTCTGTTTAAAAAGTCTGAGATTTAAAATGTCAACTTTTTTTGAAAATTATGAACATTTTTGCCAGCATGTTCCAGTGTTCTGATGACTTATTACTTTTGATAGGATAGATATTTGCCCTACCAGAAAAATTTGTTGAAGGAAGAGTGAGATAAGCCCATAAAAGACCTGAGCTTATATGAAAGAACCATTTAAAACAGATACTGAACGGTTGAATTTGGAGCTATTTTAACATTACGCTCCAAGCAGATATATTCACAGTAATTGTGCCAACTTTTGAAGTTACTGGTTTGAAATGTTGCCTCTGAAACTTTGCATTGACCGTCTATTTCAGAACTGGTACTCTGTTGTCAAGGCTGATGACTTACGAAATCTATGTTTTGTTTCCATAGACATCCCGGAGAATTTTATCAGCTGAAATAATTTTTCCCCTTCTATTTAACACACAATTTGGGAATGTTAAGTCCCCGCGCAGAAAGTATAAAATGTGTGTTTAGTCCATTTTGGTTTTTAGGTAACATATTTCAACAAGAAATTTTACTAGAATTAACTTTCTTGTACTGAAGAGCAAAGACCATGCATTTCAAGATTTGGTTCAGGCCGGACATGTGCAAACGTTGCTGAGGGAGGATGTTCTACAGGAACAACAATTCCACAGGAACATGCAGAGAATAACCCAGACTTGCAAAGCCAGCTCACCAGGCCTTGTAAGTCAGCATCTTGTTTCTGGGAGCTTCGTATGCTCGGCGCGTACTACCAATACTGCCTGTCTACCTTGACCTGGAGATGTATGCTACATCACATAAGTAAACTATCATTATATTGCTAGCCATCGTGATCAACATCTCTAAGGCAAAGGCAGGCAGACAGTAGGTGTAAGCGAGGATGGGTAAATCCAAGAGGAAGTGTGTTTGTAATGCTGTTCCCTTGTGCCTTACGGGAGATATATCCATGACCCAACGTGCAAACAAAGGGATCATCAGAGTGTACCAGGCATGCCCCAGCGTTTTGTCTGTGACTCGGACATGAATGGTACACCGTTCAATAGTGCAACAGCTAGCTTTGTTAGCATTTTATATATTCTAAATCAAAGAAGCTTATTTCTCTCTTTCTCTCGCTCCTTATTCCCCCAGCCCACAGACTAAGCAAGAATTTAACATACTGCTGTAAAAGAAAAGGGAAAGCTCAGAGGCTTTCTTATTCTTAAGTTTCAAACTGATGGACAGAAAGCAGAGGAGCTAGGAAATCTGCTGAGCGTTTGATGGCATAGGTTTGATCATGTTTAAACTGCAAAACTCTGACATCTGTAAACATCCATTTAAAGGCAACATTAAAGACAACAGAGCTCTTTTGCTTTTGTGGCTTTGCTTACCGGCTAAAATGTCCCATATCAGAGCGGGAGGGTTGGGAGGAGAGGAGAAAATCTCATCTGAAATCTAGCAGCTTAAAAAAAAAAAACCACCAAACGTTTATAATCAGCTTGAGAGCTCAGTGGATTTGTGAAATCGTTTGGGATTAACAGGCTATTGATTGCTAATAAAACAATATTTAGCTTTGTCTGATGAACAGCAATGGAAAAAGGTGTGGGCACCTTGTCAAACAAGACCCATTGAGGACGGATGATGGGTTAAGTGTGGGGGTCTGAGTGGCAGCGTGGGTGCCCGGTCTTCAAGGAGAACTTGTCAGTTGTTAGTAAGGCTGGTGAAAGGAAGGACGCCAGCGCCTGATGGCTGGGGTAGTATTGATGCAAGTTAGCTGACTAATCAGATTGAAAAAGTCCCATGGTATTTATGTCACTTTAATTTTCATCAAACAATTGGAGACGACAGCACTCTATTAAGAAGAGGTTGATCCAGAACTAAAGCTAAATAAATTAGGGTCTCAGTTTAATCAAATTATCCCTCTACTGGCCTTGGATTAGCCGAGGGAGACAGCGTCGGTCTAGGCACTTTTCATTGGCTGATTTATTTATTTTTTTAAAGAAGAAGCTGGTACAAAGAATGGGAGATTTAACACACATAGCCACTACTCATAATACCTCCAACAAGCACCTTTTAAAAAAGCGGGAATTAATATTTATCAGGAGAATTTACAGTTTTACAGAAGGATATTTCCATTTTTACATTAGTTTTGTTCAGTGAAATGAGCTGAAAGTGAGGCAAAAATCTTGTCAACAGAAAAGCTAAAATGAGAGAACTTGAAAAAAGCTGGCACAGAAATTGAAACACTAGCCTAATGCTACGTAGTGACTTCTTGTTTGATTTGCAATAGACAGTTTAGTTTACCTGCTTTAAAAATCGTTTGGTTGCACATTTACATTTTGCTATTGCTTACTTACATTATTTGTGCAGGGTAAAGCCATTCTTCTTCCTGCTTCCTACGTTCTTTACACCTCTGGGAGAAGCTTTCAGGGTAGCTAGATTGTCTCTGAGAAAATAATTTTCCCAAGCTGTCTGGTACATTCTCCTGCAAAGCGTTTTCATGAGAAGTTTACAGCAGGAGATGGCAACTATCTTTTCAATACTAGTAATATGAACAAGTCCTGTGTTTGTAGATCCTCTACAAAGATTTAACTGAACCGTTGCAATAAATCTTTCAAAACCTTGAACTCCTGAAATATTCCCAATCTGTGTGTTGTCAAAATCATTGTATAAGTCTCTCTGGTTTTCCCAATATAGAAATGAAAGTAAAATAGTACATCCTTTCTACAAGCAATTAATTGAATTCATCCCAGTTAGGTATGAAATTTATTTTTGAAATATTCAACGTGATGTATACTGTAATCTTTATTGGAAAAGTAAAAACGATTTTGTGAGAAAAGCAGTTTCAGTGGATGTGGTCCTATGCCTGATGGTAATTTCTGATTTTTACCTCTTTCTCTGACTCTACCTCTTTCTCTGACTTCTAACTTGTTTTTGTCTGCTCATGTTCATCAATATTGTTCCTCGTTCTGCTGGGGCAGTCACAACTTAGGGAAAGTAGCGCTGAACAAAGAAATACTTGTATTTTTGTTGCATCCATCAAAATGGAGAGACTGGTCTGGGCTGTGATCTAAAGCACGCTAAGGTAAATCATTTACACTGCATATATATGTAAAAGACCTAAGAAGTATACACTCTTCCCCACTCACATTTCAGTTCTGCTCTTGAAGACATCCTTATCAAGCCTTGGAAATCTAGGCACCAGATTCCTTAAATAAGTATAAAAACATGTACTAATGCCATTTTCATTTATGATTTCTAAATTTTTCTTCAGCTATGATATTGCTATTTAGGGCTCAAACAGTTTGATCCTTTCTTTCTTTTGGCACAGATCAAGTTTCCAACGTCTTTGGTCTGTTACATGAACACAGACCAGAGCTGGTTCTGGTGGACCTCATGTTCTCAGATGCTCAGCCCCTCACAAGAAGGGCTTTAATTTCAAAGTAACTCATCTAGGTATTTACATTAAGAGTCTGCTAAATGCTTAACATCCACTGTTATGACACTAAATATCTTGTAGATATTTAAAAAAATATTATGTCCCAATTCATTGCTTTTGAGGGTTTGTTTTTTAGTGCACAGCCCTCATAGTTCCACTAGTTAGATGTGTTAGCTGATCTGAATGCCCCCAAATGCCTGTCCTCACTTGTTTTCTTACTGTGAATGAGTGGAAATAATATATTTTCATGGTAAAGACGCAGTCTAAGGTAGCACCTGAAATTGTCCCGTGTTACTCAAGCAGCTGCACAATGCACATTTTATGGAGGCACTTCTTAGTTGCCTAAGTATCTTTTATCTCAAGGTAGTATCATTCCTTTTTCTACCCTGTAGATTTGCCCTAAATTGCAGCAGAGACTGGTTTTGCTCAATCCCTTACTGAAAAGGGTTACTAGCAGTATTTGTACCAATGGTGCTACGTTTCTGGCTGTACATTCCTGCCATTTGCCGTTCCTGAAAGCTGCTGACCAAGTAGTGCTGAAGTGCACTGGTTTAACTAGTTGTCTGTTGGGGACTAAACACCAGAGGAAAGAAAACAGCCCATCTAATCAGTTTGCTGATGTGATGCAAGAAAGTGGGGGAGAATGTGGTATTTTTATTCCCTTTGCTTTTCTGATAGGTTGGGAAATGCTACTTTAATGTTAAAGCAGAGAAAATAGAGAAAGAATGGAGGGGCTGAAAATTGTCTGTGTAACGTACAGAGTCGGATACTTCGTAACGTAACCTTAACCCTCATTCCAGGGTAAGCTTTTGTTAAAAAAATTGAAATTAAAGAAAAACCACAGCCAAATCCCCAAACCAGTCAAAACCCCCCAAGTAAAAAAAATCCCAACAAGCCAAAACTTGTCCCTGTCCAGATGAAAAAATTCTGTTTGGCAGCCCACACTTTCCTTTGGCAGCCCCTTCCAGCTACAGTTCAGCTACAGATCTAGGCTTGTTTTCTCTCTCAAGCTTAAACCTAGCCCTACCTCAGGGTGAGCCCTATACCAGGTCCCCCAGGCTTTGCCCAGATGAAAAATACCTCAGTCAGTTATCTTACTTCAGAATTATGTTAGGGGTTATATGGACATTATTTTACAAAACTTTTAAACTGACTGCGCGTGGTGACTGAGCATGTAAATCCAGATTAGCAATTCTGCTTTCAACGTCACTCATTTTTCCTGATGATAGGAATAAAAAAATATTTTTTGACTACAGCTTATTCCCTCTGTATTATATTAACTGGCACTCAAATTTTCTGGTTTATGTGTCACTTAAATCTTTCTAAGCTCTTAATTATTTTCATGGAGTCTAAATTCACCCTGAAGCTGAGAGAGTAGTAAAGGTATATGGAGGTCACTGGCATTAATGAAGTTTTACTTGCAGTGACGCCCCTCTGCAAAATGTGAGGTTTCCGTGCCGCTTTCTGTTGCACATATCGCTGCTGCAGCTACGCTTTTCATTACTGTGTGTTGTTGGGAAGTGACAGCTTTGTAAGAACCTCCTCATCACTACACATCTTAAAGACTTAATGAAAAAGCCACTATCTGCTTTTAGACTGCTTGCTACAAAGAGTTTGCATCATTCATGTAATAAAAAATGCCACAAACTGGGGTGGGAGAACTGTGCACAAGAGAGTATTTGTGATCTTGAGCTTCGTGGTTCTGTGCAGTTGTCTGTTCTGTTGGAGGTCTTGAGTGGCTAAAACCGAAAAAATGTAACTCTGACTACTTGAATGACGAAGCAGTAATTTGCTTTCCTGTAACAATTTTTTAAACATTCTCTCTTTCTTTTCCAATATATTTTACACAAGGTAAAGTCATAGCCATGTAATAATAGTTTGCTCAAAGATGTTTCATTTGTTCCCTAC
>NW_010514196.1:94717-97764 GCF_000687285.1 Phaethon lepturus
CTTTTGGATAATGACAAGCACTGTGGTCACAAGAGGGTGACGCAGGTAGACAATAAAATTAAATATGCTTGGAAAACCAGATGAAACAAAGCCCACAAGCGCTACTGTGATACCATATTCTGTGTGCCAACACACTCTAACAGCCTCCCCAGTGCTGTGTTTCCAGATCTGGGAAAAAAGTTTCAAATGCAGTGAAAAACTGTAAATAGTTGAAGTTTCTTCCCCTTGGCCCGGATTATGAAATAGTAATCCATTACATTGTAAATCTTCCTGTACCATGCAAATCCCTTTACAAGGATTAGGAGATTGTAACAAAGATGATCATATTTCAAGAGGTACTGGTGTTAGTTATATACTTCTGCTGCGGGATTTCATACAGTCTTCATCCAACACATTCTATTCGCTGACCCAAATGAACAGGTGCTTTACGTTTACTGAGAATCTTTAATTCACGCAATAATAAAAGAGAAGATTCGGTTACAAAGCTGCGTGCACATTCAGTCTGTTGCTCTCCAAGTGGACTCAACAATAGCCGAGGGTGTGCAATGGAGCAAAGACTATGCAATCAGCGACCCCTTGCCCCTTCGGTGGGGGAGAATTTCAGTAAAACACAAAGAAGCTGCTGGTTTTGCTTTTGCTGCTATCAGCCCGGGCACTACCTACAGAGCAGTGGTTGTTAAATCTATTTCTGCGATTAGCTGCTTGAGCAAGAGTAGAGGAGAAGTACGTTTTATCATTCTGTGTCACTTCTGTTTCTTTCAGGGCATCAGACCCTACTTTGGAATAAGGTAGAAACGTCTGAGTAGTCTAGATTTCTCTGTACATTAAGGGTATGCAGTATTTTGCCAGCATTTTGTGCTAATTCTAATTCAATGACTAGTACTGAGTTGCTATGTAAGGAAAAAAAAATATCTGTGAGAAGCACTGGTGTACAGCACCAAGCAGCATTTGCAGCATTGGTGTTATCTTGTCATACCCATAAAAGTAATTCTGAATGGATATGGAATTTAAAAACAAAACACAAAACAGAATTTGTGAAGGAGTCTGACTGAGTAGCTCTTAGGTCAAATTTCCTTTTGCAAACCTGTCATTCTGGTCTTATCTAAAACCAGTTTCCATATTTAGATTTTACACGTCCCTTTGGATTTGCCTATAACAATGCAAAATCTAGGCAAGTCTAATCTGTTTTTAATTAGTAGTGTACTTAAAAGCCTTCTTTGCTAGCTCTGAAAGATAGGAGGGTAAGCAAAAGGGAAAATTAAGCTACATGGGACAGATTTACAAGTACAGATTAGAAATGAGACATTGTAATCCAGACAAGTAAATTCAGACTTTCAAGTTTCCTTCTTGAATTCTGCATCCCCCGCTTTTTTTTTCTTAGCGATCAATCAAAATCTCTATACTTTTATATTCAGCAAAGACCACTGAATTTACACTCTAAAAATGAGACTAGAATCTGCCCATTGGTTCCATCTCTCTAGAAATGACCAAAAATGGCAATGATGATGATACTGCTGGTGTTCCCTCTGTTGAGTGACAACTAATTATCATGCACTAACCAGCAGTTGGTACTTATGCCGAGTGCTACATATCAAGACTAAGTGCTGCTGCACATTAAGCCTTTGTAAAATAAATATAAAGTATCGTAGCTTCTTATGAAAAACAAGACTGGAGATGAAAAGGGAGGAGACTCTTGCCGTGTCTGCCCTGGCAAGTAGTGTGTTGAAAAACATTCGGTGTTGAAAACCCAGTAGCTGGATGCTTCAGGATGTTAACTTTGGGCTAGCAGCTGTAGTTTGATCCTGTGACCCACAGTCCTGGAGCAGTCTGCTAGTTTCATTTGAGAAAGGAATATATCTGATGTGTTGCGAGAACATGCTGTGATGCGGACCAAAGCATGGGAATCGGGGGAGTTTGGCAAATCAGTTTGTAAAGCACACGTTGGATCTCCTGGTCTGAATTGAAGTGCCACTGCAGAGGCACCCTAATTTTGCTAACCAGATGTGTGAAGAAAAAAGGATTATTTTTAACCTTCTCACAGATATCTGATTTGATCAAAAAGACCAAAGATCTTTTTTGTAAGATGTTATTCAAAAAATTACATTCAATTTAATTCAAAAAATTACTATAGCTCTTTGTAAGGCTGGATAATTTATTAATTTGACATACATAAATCCATGTATGGTGCCTGGGGAGGTGCAGTTGACTAACAGCAGTGATGAGATACAGGACATTTCTTAACTATATCGTATGAGGAAATAGAGTGTACCCTTGTTCAGTTATGAAATGCTGGAGAAATACAGTATAAAGCCATCTGATTCAGACCAGTGCCAACAGGATGCACAGCATACCTCTGTTCTTCCCATTATTAGTTGTATAAGGTAGTCAAGTTCAAGGTGAAACAGCGATTTCATTATTTGGAAGTATTTGTAGTAGCACAGATGTGAATTTATACACTCTGACGGTACAAAATGGAAAAATTCTATCTTCCACATTCTTTTTCACCGTGTGTGTGCTTCGTAGGAGCACCACGTGCACCAGCGGACAGGCACGTTTGCGTCTGAAGAGATGTACGTTTCTGTGAGGCACAAAACGGTGTGAGAAAACGGAGATTTGTTAACCTCCCTAGAATGTCAAGTACCATCTTCTTCAGATGATGAGCCTCAAGCTTTGTTTTTCTGTATTTTTTTAAGCCACTTTTAACTTCTGCATTTGAATGCGGCCCTCCGTTCTAAAAGTCTGTTGCCAAACTTTGTTTAAAAGTCGATGCGCATGTGTTATTTCCCTGAACTCTCCCATCGCAGCCGCTCTGTGAGAAACACAAAGCCGGCTGCCACCCACCTGTCCAGCACACACAGCACGAGTCCACCTCCAAGCAGAAATAATCTCGCATCTTTTAGGCTGGCTGAGGGCGCGACCCTTTATCCCCCCGCCTGCTTTTCCCTTCGGTGAGGCTGCCAGGCATGCACAGCGGCGGCTGCCTCGGTGAGGGGCGTGCAGGTAGACGCAGCGCTGACGGGGAAGCTGCCGCCTACGCCCGTGCTGCA
>NW_010514197.1:0-2376 GCF_000687285.1 Phaethon lepturus
GGTGCTTAGTTGCCGTCTGGGGCTAAACCACTACAGTAGTATTCAGTTCAAGGAGCGCATGATGCCACCAGGATCTCTGACTAATTTTTTGACATTTCCTTTGCTGGGCTCCTTCTGGAGGCTTCCGTAATATCTTACATTAAAGACATATCTTCTAAAATATTTATATTACAACCCAGACTTGTGTGACATCCGGCTATCTCTGTTATTAAATGGTGCAAATTGCCAGCTCTGCTGAAAGGTTTGTGAAGTTTCAGTAACTTCTGAATCACCCTGTAACATTTGTGGGTTTATGTGGAAATTGTGCCCAATCAACAATGAATGTGAATGCACAGCTTTGGGCAAAATGTGGATATGTAAATGTACCTGCATTGACATTGAAGAAAAATGTCCACTTTAGTCCCTAAGGTGAATTTGATAGAGCTGAAACATATAGCTATAAAAATTGTGAAAAATTGCTTTTTCTTGGAATAAATTAAGAATGGAAATTTTTTTTTCTCTATTACATGGTTGGATTCATTTTCTCCTGTTATACTTCTGCTTTACTCAGTTCTGTCCAGCACAGAAGAGACAAATAGAGTGCCATCTAGTGGATAAAAGAAGACCTGTACACATAACAAAACAGACTCGGCTTTTCTCCACTGGTTTGAATGGAATCACTTACAGTGTACAAATATGACCCAGTATAGCAAGTTGCATGCACAAGCATTTTTGACAAGTTTTTGACACTCCTTCCCTTCTGATACACAGCAACAACTTTACTGGGAGTGTACCAGAGGGCACGTAGAACCCAAACATGTATTTCCCTCATACATGTTATTTTTAATTATGCTGGCCATAATATGTAGTAGATATTTACTTGGTTGGTTTATCAATAAAGAACAATTTCCCATAGTGCTGGCAAGCTCCAGTAAATAGCTAAACTATAAACTGAAAGCTGATCCTCTGCTCAGATTTTGTCTCTTGGTTGCACCATTATGAGTACTATATTGATTCCATGTCTGTCCCGGTTTCATCTGGGATAAAGTTAATTTTCTTCATAGATGCTAGTGTGAGGCTGTGTTTTGGATTTGGGATGAGAAAACATTGATAATGTGCTGATGTTTTGGGTTGTTGCTAAAAAGTCAAGGACCATCCAACTTTTTAGGCTGGCCTGCCAGCAAGAAAGCTGGGGGTACACAGGAAGTTGAGAGGGGACACAGCCAGGACGGCTGACCCAGGCTGGCCAAAGAGATATTCCATAGCATATGACGTCATGCTTGGTATATGAATCTGGGACAAAGAAGAAGGAAGGAGAGGGGGGACGTTTGTGGTGATGGCATCTGTTTTCCCAAGAAACCACTACACGGGATGGAGCCCCGCTTTTCTGGAGATGGTTGAACAACTGCCTACCCATGGGGAGTAGTGAAAATTACTTGTTTTGCTTTGCTTGCATGCGCGGCTTTTGCTTTACCTATTAAACTGTCTTTATCCCAAACCATGAGTTTTCTCACTTTTACTCTTCTGATTCTCTCCCCTGTTCTACTGTGGGGGAGTGAGCGAGTGGCTGTGTGGTGCTTAGCTGCTGGCTGGGGTTAAATGATGATAATGTCAGATCACAGAATAATAGAATCATAGAATAGTTTGGGTTGGAAGGTGCCTTCAAAGGTCATCTAGTCCAACCCCCTAGCAATGAGCAGGGACATATTCAACTAGATCAGCTTGTTCCAGAACCCCGTCCAACCTCACCTTGAATGTTGCCAGGGATAGGACATCTACCACCTCTCTGGCCAACCTGTGCCAGTGTTTCACCACATGCACTGTGGAAAATTTCTTCTTTATATCTAGTCTAAGTATGCCCTCTTCTTGTTTAAAACTGTTGCCCCTTGTCCTATTGCAACAGGCCCCGCTAAAATGTCTGTCCCCATCTTTCTTACAAGCCCCCTTTAAGTACTGGAAGGCTGCACTAAGGTCCCCCTGGAGCCTTCTCTTCTCCAGGCTGAGCAACCCCACCTCACTCAGCCTTTCTTTGTAGGAGAGCTGTTCCAGCCCTCTGATCATTTTGGTGGCCTTTATCTGGACCCGCTCCAACAGGTCCATGTCTTTCCTGTGCTGAGCGCTCCAGAGCTGGACACAGTAATCCAGGTGGGTCTCACCAGAGTATGTCTCACCCAGTAGAGGGCCATACTCACCCCTCTCGACCTGCTGGCCATACTTCTTTTGATGCAGCCCAGGATACGGCTGACCTTTTGCGCTGCGAGCGCACATGGCCGGCTCACATCCAGCTTTTTGTCCACCGGTACCACCAAGTCCTTCTCGGCAGGGCTACTCTCAATCCCTTCATCCCCCAGCCTACATTAATAATGGGGGTTTCCCTAACCCAGGTGCAGGACCCTG
>NW_010514198.1:0-7568 GCF_000687285.1 Phaethon lepturus
AGCTTCTCACAGAAGCCACCCCTGTAGCCTGACCACCACTAAAACCTTACCATGAAAACCCAATACGTTACCCAACACAGGAACCCTGCTAATGATCAGGCAGGGTCTTCAGACTCCTAACTGAGCATACTTCTTAGCGTCAAAGGCACATGCAGGCTGCTTCATGCCTTCCCAACCTCCTCTGCTCTATCCTGCTTCTTCAAAGAAGTGTCTGTGTGGAAAATCAATGAAAAGCCAGCAGGAACTGGGATTTGGTTAAAGCTGTCTCTCAGTCCAGCTGTACCAGCCCTGCTGGTATTGCAAACGATTGCCTGTTGGCTCTGCAGGCCATCACACCTGTACTTGCAGGGTGCTTAGTCACCCATAACCGTTTCATGGGAGGGGGGATGACAAACCACAAGTGTGAGTCTTTCACTAGGTACAGTGGTAAAAAGTAGAACAGCCAAGTGAAATGAAAGCTAAACAACTTACTTCAAATACTTGCAAATGCCACGTAAAGAGCATTGTTGGAGCTCTGCTGTTATACTGCTCTTTTACCAACAGTAATTAGTGATTTCTCTGAAGTAGCTGGGGAGCAGCCTTGTTTCATTCTGGCTTCTCCACCTCCAAATCTCTGTCCTTCAGTTTGTATCTCTGCTGTATTAGCTTTTCATTGATAATCCAACAGCAAACTCACCAGACACAAAATAACCAGTGGCTGGAAATCAGAGTCTTCTGGTTTTTGTTTGTTCTTGTATGTCCCATTTTCTTTCTATTTGGCAGGAGTACCTGTTAACACTTCCTCATTCTTCCAGTGCCCAAGAGTTGCCCAGAACTAGGCAGTTTTGTAAGGTCAGCATCAGTTTTCCAGCAAGCTGCATTGCCCTTCCTGGAAGTTCATTGCACATACTGGAATGCTGCAGGCAGCACAGGCAGTCACAGACATGGAAACCATAGCCAGCACCAGAAACCACCAAGTGCTGAGGACAAGCTATGCCTATGCCTTCTGGTGGGACCACGTTCTCAATGTCTCAAGCTAAGCAGCGACCTTGAGGTTGTGGGAGACATTTGGGGAACACAGGTCTCATCTAAGTCCAATGGGGAATACTTGACTACCACATCAGAGAGTCTGGGATGACTCTGAAGGAAAGAGCATCGTAGCTTTTCATTCCCTGAGAATTCCCCAGGTGCATAGTTGTGAGGTTTCACACAAAGGTTAGCACAGCTGGGACAGAGAAGGGTTGTGATCTTAGGATTCATGCTCATGTGGGTCAGACATCAGCCAATATGGGGCAAACTTTAAAGAAAAATGCTATTTACTTATCAAGGCTAGGTTGTGGTCCCTTCTCTCACCTTGTCTTTACTGTGCTGCTTATGTGTCTGATCGCAGATTCCATGGGAACTACTTTAATTTGTGAAATTAGAGTCGTTTGTTAAAATGTTGGACCCTGAAAATAACATATTCAGAAGTCAGTAAAATTTCTAAAAAAAACCTCAGGTATTTAGTTTGAGAACCTGGCCTTCAAACAAACATCTGGGAGCGAAAACCAGATGAGCTGGAAGCCAGGTGAAAGAGCTCACTACCTAAAAATAGAATTCACAAACTCCACCTGCTATACCAGAAGGGAGCACTGCACAAAAAATGAGCACTGAAAACCTCCTTCCGCCATTCTGATGGACCTGATGGTTGGTGTGTGAGGCTGGAATTTATGGCCCAGAATTACCGCAAGAGATTGGCACCCAAAAGCTCCCTCGGGTGATAGTGGAAGTAATAGCAGTTCATAACACTTGTAAGGCTCAAATACCAGGTTTTTTTTGCCTCAAAGCCTGACGTGACTCATGCACATCTCCGCCACCTTCCAGGAGGTTATCCTAACATACCAGGGCTGAGCAGGCCTCCCATTCCCCTGGAAGCCATCACATTTTGGCCACCAGGGACTCGGGATTCATAGCATCCAAGAGGGAGAGGAACTGTTGATTCAAGCTTAAGAAATTTGGCTAGGAACACAGGCATGGATGTTCCTACCACACTTACTACTTGGGATTGTTCACTCCAAGCCACCAAATAAACGAAAGAAGGGGTTAAACAGGAAATCTCGTACCATTCAGACCCACACACTGCAATAGGACTCAATAACAACATAGAAATAGTCATGAAGAGACCTACCAGAAGAAAAAGACACTTAGCAAAAGTCCAGATTCATAGCCAAATGAGTAACCGGAGTTGGAGAAGAGCGTTAGTGCTTGTATGGAGCCATTGACAGAAGGCAGAGAGCACAGATCCATTTAAGAGGCTGAGGCAGGCCTTAACCGCCTTGACATAAAATTAAACCTTATTTCTAAGTCAGGTGCCTTTTGTGAATTATACAGCCTCTTAAAGCATTGGCAGCTTGTCTCAGCGCTGTGTATTTGTAGTCAGTGCTGGAGCTTCTGGTGTAGATGGGTGGAAGTTGGATTCTATTTAGGGTTGTAAACATTTGCCTCCATAAAACCCTGCTTTATCCTTCTGTGTCTGAATAGGAAAATTCACATGGCCTGCCTTCAATTCTGGAGACAGAGATAACCAATGCATTTGCACCTTCCAGTCCTTAGAAGTTAGTCTGATTTAAGGTTTTGACTTCGATCCTGTATCAGTCTCTTTGTTGCTCATGCCAGAGAGAGTTATTAATCTAATCCTTTCCCTGCCAAGTTCAATGAGCATTTATTGACCTCTGCTGTCAACAGGAGCAGGGCTAGGCAGTGTTTGTAGGAGTACATACTCTTCTCTGCAGGTTCCTCAGCCACGTTCATCACCACGATCTCTAGGCATCTCTGCTGATTATTTGTCCCTCAAAAAAGGCAGCCTTGGACACGTGTCCCCCTGCTCTTACCTGTGTGAAAGGGACAGAGTTGGCCCACCTTGTGCTTGCACACCCTGGTAGGCACGCCGCTTTTCCGCGACCAGTGTGAAAAGGTGCTTTTCTCTCCAAGGGGAATAAAATCTGCAAGAGAAAAATGTATCAGCACATTTCACAGACCACAGGGGAAGCAGAAGCAAAATGAATTCACTATTCAGGTTCCCCAGCAAGCAGTCTGGTAAACCCCTATTATTCAGGCATGCCACAAAAATAGTTCCCAACATTTTCTCACACTCTGGAGAATGTTTTTAGCCACTCCATTTCCTGCCTTACTGGCCCCATGCTCAGCTTTTCGGCATTGCAGGATGAGAGTGGGTCAGTTAGTTAGCCACTCGACTTCTGCAGCTAGTTGCTAACTCAACCCAACTAATTTCCCACAAGAAACAAGGACGGACTTTGAATCAGAAATAGCAGTTTATATGAAAACCTATCATCCATGGGCTCCTATCCTTGCTGGAGGCAGGGTGCACAGACATTGCATACCTGCAGGAAGCTTAGCTTTAGGACCTGAATTCTAGTTGTGATCCTGTGGTGAGAAGTGATTAAGAGAAATAGTCTCTCCTAAAGGAGAAGCTAATTTAAATCTCCTCTTGCACTGAATACATAAAGAAAGCTTGATGTACTGTCCACGTTTTAAGGTATATTTCAGCAGCGAGTACAACACACTCTGAAAATTTAAGCAAACGATATGCTGTTTAAAAATAGAGCTGCAAAATGTTTCACTTTTTTTTTTTTAAATGAAGAAAGCAAGCTCCCAAGAATAAATGTGAGATATAAGAGAAAGACACATGGGGGACATCACAGGTTGCCGGGAGAAGGAGCAGGGAAGGCAGCAACACTTTCTGCGGTAGGGTGTGTTAGTCTGGCGAGTTGCCGTCTAGGGAAACAGTAATAGCTCAGGCCTGGTGTCAAGCTAGGCTGGACTAACACTAAATCATGGTGCTGCTTTGATGCAGACACTTTTCTGTCCCCACTGGGCCCCTCAGCAGCAGCCTCAATAGGAGGAGAAAAGATAGAAGGATAAATTCCCTTGTGCAGCACAAAGCACAGTCTTAGGGTCCATGCAGCAGCTGGATGCAGAGAGAGACAAGGTCTCTGCCCTTTCTCTGCCTCAGCTGGGTCTCATCCAGCAGCTCTGTGACCATCTTAGTGTGGCGTTGTCAACAAGCGGCTGTGAGTCAAGGTACATTGTTTTAGCTCCTGGTAACCTTGGAGGCAATGGGACACGGCTCATCCAGCCTTTGCAGTGTCCCTCCTTGGGAGATGGAGAGCTCATGTCCTTTGCTATTAATTCTGCTATGCCTTTTGCTGCTATCAAATCTGTTTCTGCAGCTGTGTGGTGGCCAGCCAGGCTGTTGCCCTAATTCTGCTTTTCTCCTTTGTATCCAATATACAGAGAAGCAGAGGGAGCTGGCTCGGAAGGGCTCTCTGAAGAATGGCAACATGGGAAGCCCAGTTAATCAGCAGCCCAAGAAGAACAACGTGATGGCACGAACAAGGTAAAGGACTGGAAAAGCACTCAACTGTGCTCTAAGCTGCAATCCCTAATGGCCTGAGAGTGGGCAAGGATGATGTTCATTGCTATTCGCCTACTGCCAAACACGCTGCGAGAGCAGTGATGGCCCTTCCCGGAGCTGGCTAGGCCCAATTGCTCTGTGCTATATTGCATCCCACCCCCTGGGGAGATGCAGGGCAGGGTGACAGTGAGATGGTGGAGCTCAGGACCAGTGACAGTGCAGCCTGCAGGAGGGAGAGGCAGCCCAGCCTGCTCGAAATCAGCGGTTTGGTACAGCTGTCTCGCATATTCTGGGTAACCTCATGTAACATATAATCCTGCCAGCAGGAGAGGTACGATGCTGCTTCATGTAACGCAAACTGGTTTAGAGCTTAGTTCTGCCTTGGCTGCTTTTATCGCAGTAGTTCCCTGCTCCTTTTTGATGATGACCCCTTCCCCACACTGATTGACTTAATGAAGGCTTGTAAATAATCCATCTCTTTGTGCATTGCTATACACCTCCTCCGCACTTTGAACAGCGCGGTCATACTTTGCTGGAGCTGCTTTGGCACATCTCTGTATGACAATATCAGACAGTGCTACAAACTGCTGTAAACAAAGATTTCCTAGCTGAGTATTTTCTTTTAGAGTATTTCTATTTTTCTTCATGCAACCTTCAGCACACCAATGTATTACTTACCTGCATTCAGGAAGCAGGAACCCCCCTGAGCCCACAAGATTGCACGCTTTGCATGCTACTAGAAAGGTGGCAGTTTTTAGTGGAGGACCTCACTTAAAATGACAGAAGAATCTGCATGAACGCTGGGTGTTTACTCATGAATGGGAAAATTGCATAGATTACCATATATTAAGTAGGACAGGAGCTGCAGGTCAGAGCCTCTTTGTATGCAACACATCTGACAGATGAGTTTCCTTGTTCACATTAATTTCCAACACCCCAAATAGAAGTCATAAATCATGTCAGGACTTTGTCAAGTTTTATTTGTAAGCCCCTGCAATGTTGGTGGAATACACTGCATTGCTCCCTGCTCTGTGTTTGGTTGCTGAGACCATATAAAGGAGCCAGCCTCTTCAAGGCAGCAAGAAATTCAGCAAATGCTCTCAGTTGGGTTTTCCACACTCACTGTTCCTCCTTGTCTTCCAAATACAAGCTGGAAAGACTTGGTTTCTTTTGGCAATAGGCTGCAGCTAGCCTCCTGAGAGGAATGGCAGCAGATTTGCTGCTTGAAAGATTTAGAAACACTGAAATTAGCAAAGGAAGATGGTAAGGAGAGAAGGTGGTATAAGTGCAGGTGCCTACCTGTAAAATTGGTGACTTCTGCTTGGAGAAGTGGTTGTTTCTGAGCCACTGGTGGAAAGAAGAGTGATCTGAGTGGGGAAGAGCAGAGCAGTGGCACCTATTGACAAAAGCTCTCAAACAGCCAGGTCAGCTTTATTCCATTTGTGGACATCTGAGCACTCTTCAGAGGACTTGTGGACCCCTCCACAGCCTTAATCTGCTGGCAGTAGACTTGCTTTTCTTAGTTACTTTTCACACAGCTTTTAGAAGTGTCCCTTGGGATCTGCAAAACAGAGGTTTGCAGCCATTGTTTTAGTAGCAGATATAGCTAACCTGCATTGTTCCCATATGACTGGGAGGTGTCTGGTAGAGGGTCTCACCGGCCCAAGTCCCTTCATCCCCCAGCTCCACTGGCTTTCTGGAAACCAAGGTACACCACAAGCACAACCCTAGTAATATCTCAGAATGGTTCAGTCTGCCCACAAACAGAGCAACCCCAGGAAGGCGGAAATGCCACAGCTTGTTCAAGCAGCTTCTTTTCACAGTGTAACGGCTGCAGTATAATGGGAGATACTCCTGTGGGATACACTGCAAAACGTCCAGGTTATGGCTTAAGTCTGAACTGTTGGCTTTCTCTGATATCTGCAGGAGGAGAATAAGCTAAAGCCATTTCCCCCTTTTTAACAGTTCTGCAGTTCTCATCACGTATGTTTTCCTTTACTTTTCCTCTAGTACCAGGTTGCCTTCACCATTTGGTCTTCTCCTGTGGCAGGGGCCCAGCCAGCCTTAGAGGTGAAAGGATCTGGTTCCATAAATGCTCAGTCTCCCTAAAAGCAAATAATACGTGAACAGGGTTGGGGTGGTGCTGGCACACTTGCTACAAGCACAAGCAGAGTCCACAACACCAGACTTGGGCACAGCCAGATATTGCAGTCCACTCTGAGGATAACCTGAACTGAGATTTATGTCATAACATATTTCATGTTAAGTGAGCAAAAACCCCAAGACAAGAAGCTCATACTGGGACAGCTGCGGATAAAAGCAGCTACAACTGCTACCCGGCTTTGTTCCAAGGACAGTGGGAAGCAAAAATAAGGACAGTCAGGATGCAAGGGAAAGGCCTGGATCAGGGGCAGAGACATTATCACAGTTTTTGTCTGTTGCAGAAAAGCTGAAGTTCTGTATTATTAAGAAAAAAGACATTTCTCAAGAAAAAGACATAGTGATTTTTTTTAATCATGTAACTAGCACCAAAAAGGGTTCTTCTCCTAGATCCCCTGATAGTGCTTTGTTCACTCATGATATAGTAACAACCATCAGTGAGCAGTGACTTGAAAACTGGAGAGTGAGAATGGAAGTCAGTACTTCCGATACCTGTATGGGCAAGCTGCTGCTGCCAGATCACAGCTTCAGTTCCAGACATCTTTGTTTCTTCACTTCACTTCCTACATACTTCAGAAGCACGACAGATCGTCCCAGTGCTATGAGAAGGGGTACTGAATTTCACAAGTGGATCCCATTTTCTCCCATCGCCTGGTATAGCAGGTTGGAAATTCTGCATCAGTTTTAAAATCAATTCCTTTTATCTTGCATTCCAGTGAACACAGTAAGAAAATGCAAATAGTCGTGAACCTCCATATCTGCTTTGTGATAACATTTGATATATTTCACAATGCCTGAGCCTGCCCATCTTCAGTGCCTGGCAGGCCTTGCTAAAATTATAATGGCTTCCTGAAATTTTCTGAGCAGAAGCAGAAAAATATGTCAGGTGGGTAGAGAACAGTTGGAGCATAGATGAGATGATGGATTATCATCTTTAGATTTGTATTTCCCAAACTCTTAGTGAAGCATCATTGTGCATTGTGTGCAACTCAAGAAGAGTACAAGGGTCTCATTA
>NW_010514199.1:0-9149 GCF_000687285.1 Phaethon lepturus
GGAAGTGTTCAAAAAACGTGTGGACGTGGCGCTTCGGGACGTGGCTTAGGGGGCATGGTGGTGTTGGGTTAATGGTTGTACTTGATGATCTTGAAGGTCTTTTCCAACCTTTATGATTCTGTGATTCTGTAATGGGAGGTGTAGGTTATACTTTTCCGTGTTTTTCTGTTAATGCTGTTGGGTTTTTTTGTTTGAAGCATATGGTGTACAATACTACTGCACTATAAAAATACAGGAGAGAACAATCAGAACTGTTTACCTTGTTGACTGTTATTTTCTTAGAAGCAACCAAGTCTTGCTTAATGTTATACACCTTTTTTTATTTAATTCAGTATGACTGACCTCGAAAATTGATAAAGGTCAGACTCTGTATTTGTTAGTAATGCTTTATCTTTCTAAAAGAGAAACTTTCAGATTTGCAAATGTTTATTTAATTTTATGGGAAAGATGAATTTTGCTTTACTATTCAAATTTTCATACTTTGAATTGCATACAAGTTGGTTCTTTGTAAGCTAAAGAAACAACTTCAGATACTTCAGTGTATTTTTTAAAAATTTTTTTGTTTATTTTAGACATGTCTGTTCTACTGCAGGAAGTTGAATCTGACTTTTTATTACACTGTTTTGTTCCTTTCTCTCTTAGGACTGGATGAAGGTTCTGCAGTTGTTTTGCAGTTTAAGAAAAAACAGTCCAGGGACATCAAATAAACGTCTACGTCAGGTGAAGCTGTATAGATATGGGGGGGAGGGGGATAGGTTGTCTCCTTGTTGCAAAGCGATGATGATACATCTCAGAATTTTTGTTTCGACAATAGTAAATCCTGCATGTATTTCTTTTTCTCAGAGTTATGCAGTGCCTTTGTTAAACCAACTGGAATGACTACTACTTTGTTATAATATTTATATACACAAAGAAAAAAATGTTTTTAGGCAACTGGAAGAAGCTTTGCTAGGTATAAATTTGTGACGACATTTGAGTAAAAGTGTCAAGAATTCAGCATTTGTATTGTCTTAACTCTTACAATTCACCAGATTTGACAGACTTATGTCACATGTAACCAAAATACTAGTATATCTAATATTATTCTTTTTCAGTGACAAATACATGCTGAACTGTGATTATGGCATAATTTCTTTTGGTCTCTTTAGAATACTGTTGTGGCTAGAATTTCTTTCAGAGGTAAAGGACAGATAGTCATAAATGGCTACATCGGCGATGATTAGAGAATAACAGGAATCAAGAATCCCTGGTATCTTTGAATGCTACGAATGTTGGAAGTAGCTGTTTTATCAGTCTATGGAAACAGGGCTAAAATTTTTTTTAGGAAACGCAGAATTATTCTGTGGTCAATATTAAAGATGATTGAATACTTCTGAAGAACCAAACTAAATTAGGTAAATTGATATATAAACTGGCAGAAGTAATTGGAAGCCACAAAAGTGAAGCACCTACAGAGTGGTCATCTGAACTAATTTTGTACTTCCAAAAGCAAAGAAAATGTTAGGCTGCATGAAGGAATAGAATAGAATAGAAAATAGATGCTATTTAATATTTATGGTATTCTCATTTAGGATACAGTTAGTTTTGATCATCTTATAACAAAATGCATAAAGGAAATGAGAAAATTATTTTCATTATAGGCTGGAATGAATAAAAGAATTTCCAAGTAAATAAGTGTGGGAAGTATTGGATTATTTAGAGAGGTGAAAAGTATAAGAAGCATGAATGATCAAAGTATATAAAGTGTATAAAGATCAAAAATCATACTTCCATGACTGTCTTACCGAAATTTTATCAGTTTCAGGGTTTCTTGAACTGTCCTTTGAAAACTCTGGTACTGAATATTTATATTTAAATGGATTTTTGACCTGATCAAGTATGATATTTCCTGTATTTGTCTAAATTGACTTCAGTTGATATCAGTCGATATTTGATTAAGCTATGAATTGCATGCAATTCATAAATTTGTAAAATAGTAGACTGTTTAAAATGTATTTAATGTAAATGATTTCAGAGAGTCCACTTCTCATTTTCTGGAAATTGAGTTTCCAAGTGTTGTTGTTTTGAGAATCTATAGTACAGACAGTATCTTCCTTTTAACAGGGAGAAAACAGAGTAGTGTGTTAAACAAGGGTATTTTATGTAATCTACTGTTGTTTAGAGTAGAATAGAATAGACTATTTCAGTTGGAAGGGACCTACAGTGATCATCTAGTCCAACTGCCTGACCAAAAGTTAAAGCATAGGATTAAGGGCATTGTCCAAATGCTTCAGACACTGACAGGCATGGGGCATTGACCACCTCTCTAGGAAGCCTGTCCCAGTGTTTGACCACCCTCTCGGTAAAGAAATGTTCCCTAATATCAAACCTGAACTTCCCCTCATGCATCTTTGAACCATTCCCATGCATCCTGTCACTGGATACCAGGGAGAAGAGATCAGCACATCCTTCTCTACTTCCCCTCCTCAGGAAGCTGTAGAGAGCAATGAGGTCGCCCCTCAGCCTCCTTTTCTCCAAGCTAGACAAACCCAGAGTCCTTAGCTGCTCCTCATAGGACATGCCCTCCAGCCCCTTCACCAGCTTTGTTGCCCTACTCTGGATACATTCGAGTACCTTAACATCCTCCTTAAATTGTGGGGCCCAGAACTGCACACAGTATTCAAGGTGAGGCCACACCAACACTGAATACAGCGGGATAATCACCTCATTTGACCGGCTGGTTGGGTTGGGTTTGATGCACCCCAGGCTGCGGTTTGCCCTCTTGACTGCCAGAGCACGCTTCTGACTCATATTGAGCCTAATCTCTTAGGAAAGCACCAAATATGTGTTTAGAGTTGTCCATGGCTCTTACTCAAGATACAAGTCTTTGACTTCAGTAGAATTTTCTATGCAAGTTAGTACTTGCAAATCTTAATGTCTTGTAGTGATGGTTTTAAAAGTAAAAAATAAGATGAGTTAAAACTATGATGCTGGAGGTTTATTTTCAAGTTGAGTTGCTCTTAACTTGTCACTGGTGCCTCTTAAAATCTTGTTCCATTATTCCTGTTCCCTGCTCTTTCTATTAAGAAATTATATTTTGAATTTAATATTCATACCTTAACATAAAGCCTTCACATGGGGGGGAATTCCAGTCTTTCTTTTTTAAAAATTTTGTGTATTTTCTTTAGGTCAGCAGTCTTATCTTACATGTAGAAGAAGCTCATACACTCCCAGTAAAACATTTTACTAATCCGTATTGTAACATCTACCTGAACAGTGTCCAGGTAGCAAAAACGCATATCAGGGAAGGGCAGAACCCTGTATGGTCTGAAGAATTTGTCTTTGAGTAAGTCTTAATCTTATTGAATTACTGAATTTCACTTGAAAGTTGCAATGCATTTAAGATTCTTTATGCTGTACTGTTTTGCATATGCTTTTAAAAAATACTATATGCATGTTTATATAGCAGCCACCTTTCATCCACAAATGCATGGGTAGAATTTTATGTATGCATCTAAGTATCTTTGTTAATATAATAGTCTTTGGCTGATCATGAGAACTCAGGATTGAAATAACTATAGAATAAGTTTAAATGTTGGCCAAGTACAGTATTAATTGAGGCTTTCTGTCTTTTCCCCTAGTGATCTTTCATCTGATATTAATAGATTTGAGATAAGTCTTAGTAACAAAACAAAGAAAAGTAAAGATCCAGATATATGTAAGTATTTTTCTGTAAAAGATGCATATATATTGCAACATTGGATACAATTTTCATTGCTCTTGTTAAATATTGTCACAAGAGAATTAAGTATATTCTGTGATTAGCATACAGCTGTATTGGTATGTTTTGGATGTCTGTTACTGACTCTACATTAATGTTTTTACGATAAGAACCTGCATGTTTTTTTAGTAGTAAAACGCACAGTAATCCAATCCTATGTATTTGATGGCTTTTCTAGCTCAATTTCAGTATACCTATTATGTTATACTTTGACCATGTTTACAAAAAAAAAAGGGGGGGGGAGGAAAGAGAAGCTGTCAGAATTAATCTGCTCCATAAAATGTTATGTTCCACTAAGTTAATTTCTTTAATCTGTTTTAAGTCCAACTGTGTGGAATTTCTTTTGTCCTTTTCAGGATTTTTTTGTTGCTTCCAGTGAGAAAGAGGGAGGAAAGGTAGTACTTTCCTCACTTAAAAATAAATAACTAAAAATCCAACTTGACAGTCTGTAGAACAAAATTTGCCTCAGTCCTGTGTCATCCTGTTCTTCCCCCCTCATTCTCTCTCAGCTGTGTTCCCAAGAATTTACTTTCTTCCTGTTATGTACACAGCTGCTTCAGCTGTTTTGTTTCTATTTTTCTATTCCAGCAAACTGCTAGCAAAATGGTAAGACTTATCGGCTTTCCCCAAAAAAACAAACACAAACCAAATAACCCTCCCCAAAAAACCTACACCTGCATTCTGAGACACACAATGTGTTTTTTTGGCTTTCAAGGTATTTTGTTTCCCACCAAACTTGTCTTGTAACTTCAGCCCTCTGTCTTTTCTCTGGAGGTTCTGGTTTGTTTTTACACCAGGATAGTTGGTTAATTTCAGATGAATTCATGTTGAAAAAGAAAACATTTTTATACTAGAGGCAGTCACCTTATGCAGTCAAGTCCTTAGGGCAAAATCATAGAATCATAGAATGGTTTGGGTTGGAAGGGACCTTAAAGATCATCTAGTTCCAACCCCCCCCCACCATGGGCAAGGACCCCTTCCACTAAACCAGGTTGCTCAAAGCCCCATCCAACCTGGCCTTGAACACTTCCAAGGATGGGGCATCCACAACTTCTCTGGGCAACCTGTTCCAGTGCCTCACGACCCTCACAGTAAAGTATTTCTTCCTAACATCTAATCTAAATCTACCCTCTTTCAGTTTAGAACCATCACTACACTCCCTGATAGAGTCCCTCCCCATCTTTCCTGTAGGCCCCCTTTAATTACTGGAAGGCTGATATAAGGTCTTCCCGGAGCCTTTTCTTCTCCAGGCTAAACAATCTCAACTCTCAGCCTGTCCTCATAGGGGAGGTGCTCCAGTGTTCTGATCATCTTCACAGCCTCCTCTGGACCTGCCTGAGCAGGTCCATGTCTGTCTTATGCTGGGGACCCCAGAGCTGAACACAGTACACCAGGTGGGGTCTCATAAGAGCAGAGTAGAGGGGCAGAATCACTTCCCTCGACCTGCTGGCCACACTTCTTTCGATGCAGCCCAGGATACAGTTGGCCTTCTGGGCTGCGAGCATGCATTGCTTCTGTCTCTCCTTTCAGGCAGTTTGTATTTCCATTAGTGCCACAGCTTGTTTGTGAAGTTGGTATTTGAGAATATGTAGCTGTAGGAAAAAAATGTCACTGTGCTACACATTTATCACTTCTGTGGCACTGGGAAATAAGCCTACTATGGCAGGTAATAGACTTGGCTCCTTCCCTCCCATGCTCTCCAGGAAATATGCGCTAAACACATTAAGTGCAAAGTGCGTAGTAAACACTCTCACATAGACATGGGTGGACTTTGGGCAAGAGGGAGAAACTATGGAGCCTGTCAGGCACATTTTAACGGTAGTAACCGCATACTGTCTACCAACACTAGGGACCAAAAATAAGAGGTTGACAGCCCCTTCTTTGAAGAACAAAGTCTAAGAGGTTCCAGTCCTTAACAGCTCCTCGCTGCCTTGTAAATGAATTGTGCGAAAATGTCAGTGAGCTGTGGGTGGGAAAGCCAGGATTTAGTATGTCCATGTATTGAGCAATTTCTTCTTTGTCAACATTTAGATAGGCTTTTATTCTGAATCAGTAACTGTAAATATTTTTAGGGTTTTTTTTGAGGGAGTGGATGCTTTTGGTTGGTTCTGGTTGGGTTCAACAAAGGCTTCACTGTAAACTTAAGTTCATTTCCATTCTGAAGAAAACATAAGTTTGAACCACTTTTAAGTTTGATTTCAGGTTATAATTATTAATCATGAAAATATAAAGTTGTTACTAAATATTAAACCCTAAGCTTTATTCACAAATAAACCATTAAGAAACCTCAGTCTTCCTTTTTTTTGTGCTACTGTTCATCATGTAAAATATTCTTGGATCAAGGTTGTTGTATGTAGTTCTTAACTGTACTTACAGAGAAGGGATCAACTATTGTTTTCTTTCTGTATATTTGTTATTCTATCATAATGTGCTGGACTGCAAAGTGTAAACATCCTTAAATTCTCAACTAATGTCAGTCTCTTATTGAACATAGCCTAATAGTTCAATATATGTTGCTAAGTAGCAGAAAGTGTTCCTTTAAAGTGTTTGAATATAAATTATGATAATAAGTATTCTGCAGTCCATATATTGACATTTCTCTTTCAATCTTTTAAGATCAAAGCAAGATTATAGTATTTATATTATCGCTAGGAAGTGCTACTATATAACCATGGGAAAAAATAAATCGAGAATTCTGAATCCTGTATCTTACTGTTCCTGTCAATGAGATATATGCCTTATATGCGCAAGCAAAACAAGAAGGAAGCAACGTTGGGTTGAATAGGCCGGTGCATGTCATTGCATAGTAATTTTAAGGTACCAACATGACAAAAAAGTGAATTAATGATTTTGTCATTCTTTGTTGACTTCTGTCATTATTTGGCCAGTAAGCTATCTGTGAATGCTTTTTCATATGGTTTGCATAAACTGTTACAGCCTTAACCTGGGGGTTCCTAAGTATTAAAGAAATACATTTGGCAACATTTGGGAAAGATGTAGTAATGCTAATAATAAATACTAAACATAGTAAGAAAGTGGTTCAAGAGCAGACCTGATGGAGGTATGAGCCTAAGGCTTCAAAAGAGGACAATGAATTCTAATCACTTAACCTGTTTTAATTTTCTGATTGCTGCCTAGGTTTCCTAGGTAGCTGGGGGAGAGGGGTGCTTTTTCCCCTATTGGGTGTTAAAAAGAAAACTTTGTTAATATCTGTGCATATACATTATTTACAGCATGCTTTATATTTCAGCTTCAGTTTTCAAGAGTCTGTTAAACCATCTAAGAGATAATCTGTCAATATATTTGATGGCACAAATTTTGATCGTTTTTATTAATACTCTTGCTGAAACAAGATGACGTGCTGAAAACAAACTTTTTAAATTCAATACTAGCACTGTTTTGCTGGAGATAACCTACTTAATGATGCTTTTTTCCTTAAGTGTTTATGCGTTGCCAATTAAGCCGATTACAGAAAGGACATGCAACAGATGAGTGGTTTCAACTCAGTTCCCATATACCACTGAAGGGTATTGAGCCAGGGTCTTTGCGTGTTCGAGCACGATATTCTATGGAGAAGATCATGCCAGAAGAGGAGTACAGTGAGTTTAAAGAGGTATTAAGTTTGTTTCCTCAGTTTTTCTGTCAAAATTAACTTTCTCTGTTGTTTGAGAGCGATTTCAATAACACTAATAAGCATTGCTAAGTAGTATTTGTAGTGACTGTTATGCTAGGACAAGTTTCTGAACATTATTCTGGTTTTCTTTCAGCTCATACTCCAGAAAGAGATGCATGTAGTCTATGCCTTATCACATGTTTGTGGACAGGACAGAACACTGTTGGCTGGCCTTTTATTGAAGATTTTTCTTCATGAAAAGCTTGAGTCACTATTGTTACGAACACTAAATGACAGGGAAATAAGCATGGAAGGTACTGTACTAATTATACTAACATTTACTGAAACTCTGGGGAGGGAAGGGCTCCCATGTCTGTGTTTCTGTCTCCTCCCTTAATTACATCATATATCAAACTGTGAACACAGCATATTTTTTTCCTCTGCTTTTTGTTGTCTTCTTTTCCCAACTTTTCACTTTATTTTTTTCAGATGAAGCTACTACTTTGTTTCGTGCCACCACTTTAGCAAGTACACTTATGGAGCAATATATGAAAGCCACAGCAACACGTTTTGTTCACCATGCACTGAAAGAGAGTATATTAAAGATAATGGAGAGCAAGCAGTCCTGCGAGGTGATATCTTGAACTATGTATTTTTTAAATTTTTGATTTGTTGAAATGATGATCCTATTGGTTGTTTTCTTCGGAAACATTTATTAATCCTTCAGAAATAATTTCGATAACGGAACTGAACTGATTATGAGTTTTTTCTAAATGTTAGCTTGAACAATGTTCATAGCATCACTTGTAAATAAGTTTTTAAACTCAATTTTCTTTAAATTATGTATTCTTTAGCAATTGTAGGTTCTTTTGTAGCAGTTACTGAATGGCCTACCCCAAATAACTTGTGTTAAGCTCAAGATATACTAGAAGTCAATGTCTGAACTTAGTTTCATTTTAAAACTCCCTTACATTAACTGCTTGTGTTAGATCCTATCTTCATTTCAAAAACGACCCTCCTAACGTCTGTTTCACTTGAACTTAATTATGGAAAGGGGGGGCAGTGTCCTCAGAAGACTGGATTAAAAGATATGAGAATATATGTAGTTAAAAAAAGATGGGTAGTTATGGATAGTGTTAAATGTCTGTACTGTTAAAAGCATAGTGCACTAGAACTTAAAAACATTGCTTTTTCACATTAGTTTCCTGGCTAGCCCTTGAAGCAGATTTGTAAGTTCTGTACAAGTCTGAGATTTGTACAGCAGTAGAATATTTAATTTATTTTGAAATAGTATTCAGTGTGTAATACCGTCAAATTATATATGTAGTTCTATTCAAGAAAAGAAACTTAATCTTTCTCCCTTTTGGTTTTAGTTAAATCCCTCAAAATTAGAAAAAAATGAAGATGTAAACACTAATTTGGCACATCTACTCTGCATACTTTCGGAATTGGTGGAGAAAATATTCATGGCTGCAGAGATACTGCCTCCGTAAGTTTGCACTCTTCTGTTCAAATTTGTACTTGAAAATTCCTGTTTGTGTGATTTACATTGCACTACAAAATGGTGTTCTTATTGGTTTATCTTATATTAATCAGCCCTAAGACTAAGATTCTCATACCAACTCCAAAGCACAGCACTATACCAGCTATTGGGAAGAAAAAACAACAGCCTGGTTTCAGCTGGGATGGAGTTATATGTACAGAGAAAAAAAAACAACACTTGAATGAATTGTGCTTTCTGCAGATGTGGTGGGTTGGCCTTGGCTGGATGCCAGG
>NW_010514200.1:0-3044 GCF_000687285.1 Phaethon lepturus
TTCGTTCCTTATCCAATCTACTGCACCAAGAAATGACCATTTTATACCTGTGTTTCATAGCCCTCCAAAAAGAGCTCTGTATCTATCTTCCGCAAACCTATAGCCATTTTCTGTCGTTTAGGTCCCTTGTCTCTTCCACTTGGTAGGAACATAGGGCTCAGGCCCTGCAAGGTTTCCTTTGATTGACACAGAAGTCCAGTGATTAGAGCACAGCACCAGGTATCTAGGACTGAAACTTGGCATTTCCACAGTTTTTCTGCATAGCCCTGGACTTGTCATTTATGACAGCAACCCGTGCTGAGCAGCTGCGGCTCTGTGGACCACCAGAAAAACAGAGAGATGCCAGCTGTGGTCCCAGAGACAGACCACAAACGGCGTTGGAATGCCAGCACATCACAAAGAGATGGAGGAGGAGGGGAAAACATACGTCCCGGAGCACTTTGCTGCTGCTTTGAGGAGTATCATCCCCACTCCAGCTAGCACAGGCTACTAACTACAGCATGCTTGGCATTGGCCTCATCATGGGACCTACCTTGCAGACTACCCTCTCTTGTGGAGGAAACTTCCCAGTTGTTATGGAGAGAGATGAGTGGAGAAGGATACCCTGTCCTAATAGCAGACAACTACAGGGATCTGAGGTCCAGTTTCCAAGGGATGGAGACTTTCATTTGTGGACAGACATGCACAAATTCAGACGTCTCCTAGGCACCTAAATGACTGCCAGGGTTTCAAAACTACTTGATACCATCTTTCTCCTTGGGGGCCAGATTTTCAAAATGACTCAACTCCCAGTATGGGAGCTTTTGTAGAGATACACCACTGAGCTGCAGAAATAGGAGTCTGATGGTGAACACAAAGATATGAAGTTCTGGCACAAAGCCTTGATTTCAACAAATAACTTAACTGTAATTAGAAATCCAAGTTCATGACCGAAGTTGAGGGTTTTTTCCCTCCAAAAACTTTTTTGCTTTGTTTTGTTTTCTTTTGCTCATTTGTGCTTTTCTTTCAAAGAGAAGAAAAAAAAAGTACTCACCATGAATGGAAAGGGTCCCATTCCTCACTGCCAGGAACTTGACCCCATATGGCAATAATGGTGGAGAATGGAGGCTTCCATAGAGATAGATGTGTGCCTTGTGTTGGAAAGGGTCCTTGGGGGATCCCACCTGGAGCTCTCCTCCATCAGATATCAGAATATAATGAGCATGCAGTTCTACAGGTCCTGGACCAGTGAACAAGAGTTTGCCACCTGAAAACAACAGAAGAGCGAAATGCAACAGTAGATCTAATAGCCAGTCATTATCTCACAGTCAGAGGAGCTGCAAGAGATGGGTCAACAAATGGTTTTGCAATAAAATGATGGGATTATGGGTAAAACAGTAGTGCTTCTTGAAGAAATTCCGCCTTGCCCTGTACCCTTATGGATTTGTCAGCTCTTTACAGAGCATATTAATTCAGTCCATTTTTCAATTCCACACAGGCTGCCTTTCTAGACTTGAGCAAGGTCATTCAGCCTCGGCAGATATCTAAGTCTCTCCAATTCCAGTGCAAGGGAGTTATGTTTGGAAAATCCTAGTCTTAACCTATTCACTCTCTAAATGTTAAAAAGGGATATTACTACTTTATTTGTATGTTACTTTGCAGATTACAAACTACTTGTGACAGAGAGAGGAGAAAACAGCTTTGGAATGTAAGAACTGGAAACTTGTTTAGATCAGCGGTTGATTTAATCCTGCATACTCTTCCAGATGCTGTTCAAAACCAGATGCTTCCAACCACAGTACAAGAAACTTCTCGCTGTTAGCTGGATGTGAGGTGATCTCCCCAACCCATGAAAGCCTCATTTTAATCCCTAATTAGAGGTTAGCGTCACCTCAAAGCATCAGGTTTCATCTCCCTGCCAACGTTTTCCTTTTACCATCTATTAGTATAACTGGATAAGTGTTGTCAATAATATAGATCAGATCCTTCAAATCTTTCTAATATTTAGTCTCAATGACTTCTTGAAGCAATTAATTCTGTGGTCTAAGTACATAGTGCATGAAAAGGCATTTCCATCCCTTGGTTTTGACTCGGTCTCTTCAGTTCTGTCAAATGCCTCCTTTGTTCTTGCCTTGTGGGAGCTGGCAATCCCAGTTTATCATCTCAGGATGGTTTACTCTTTTATCTCCTTTCATATTTTCTCTCCTATGAAGGACACTGTCACTATCTTTACAATTTTTAATGCATTTGGACAGAGTGGACTCTCAAACATTTAATCAATCTGCACATGGGATATGTCTTCCTAGGTCAAGCCACGCTTCCCAGGAGCTAGTAAGGGATACCTCAAAGCCTGGCAACCTCAGACCTCCTTCCAAAGGGTCTGTCACCCTCCCAACATTTCCCTTTATGTGAAGCAGCTAATAACTGTGTCGTCTCATACCATGACCAGCTTTCTACTGGTGTTGGCAGTTTTTAATGGTGACCTCTATACTTATAAAAAAATTGGCTTCCCTTCCCCACAAGATGCTACCAATCCTTAGCACAAAGGATAAGGGAAATCAGACCTCTGCTTTAATTTCAGTATTGAGACAAAAAAGGAGGGAAGAAGTCTTGTTATAAAAATCAGATTAAAAATTACCTTATCATTGCTTGTCTGTTGATCTGATCCTGCTGCTCACAGTGACAAGGGAGATGCATAGCACTTGTGTGCCTTTCCCACCCAGTTGCATCCACTCCTTCTGAACACATTCTGCTTATCCTGATCTCCTTATTTATTCTTGCATTGAGGGTTTTTCATTGTTTCATTGATTTCTTAGTCTTATAACAAAGTTTTATAACTTAACCTTAGTTCTAATTTCTTAGTCTTATAACAAAACTAGTATTTGAATAAGGACTACCCATCAAATATTTTCTTTGCAGATTTCAGTAGATTCCAGATAATTTTTTACAGAATATGCTTAACAGATGAAAGAGATAAATGTCACATTTTCTTGCTTATAACCACTGGGAACCATGGGATCGCTCCACAAACACCAACTCCCTTATGTGTAAATTGTCTCTTTCCC
>NW_010514200.1:3075-21693 GCF_000687285.1 Phaethon lepturus
TACTTTTCTATATACAAGTGTATTTCTGTTAAGCTTCCTATGTAGTGTTTTTAAAATTATACTGAATATGCTGTAATAAAACAGCAAGAATTTCAGCTTGTTTCATGCAAAACAACAGAAGATATTGGACTGTTATTCTGAGACACACCTAAGACTTTCAGAAAAATGAAATGTTCTTAATACAAAGTGTGCTGTGCTGAAATTGGGACAAGACTTGAAATGCCATTCATTTGCAGACTGAAGGGACCGTTAGATCATATTGCCTGATGGTCTGTGCACATCATGCTATTGAAAAACTGGAGGAAGTCAAGTTGTCTGTGTTTGACTGCTGCATACCCTCCAGAAAGGCAGACAATCAATTAAGTGACTTGGGGACATCACTCTATCATTTTCTATGATCACCTTTTCCAACAGCTAATCTCCCTTACTGTTCACAATTTCTGCTTTATTTCCAATCTTGTCAAGGGTGAGCTTTCAGACAGTGGTTCTCTTTGTACCTTCCTTCATCACACTGCAGAGAGGTGTAGAAAACAGCATTTTCTGTGAAAGTACTCACAGATAAAATCAAATCTCAGCCCTTATTCAGACTGGTTGATAAGGTTTTTAAGACTCTCCCTGCAAGGAATCATCTCCAATTCATGAAGCAGTGCATTCTCTCCCACAACCCAGTGCTCCTTCTGAAATTGGAAAGCCAGACCTCCTAATCTTTCTGCTCCTTTATTTTCTTCTTGCTGCCTATAGAGGTAAAACTAGCTTATCCCCACACCCTGCCTCTTGCTTTTCACACTAAAAACCTATACTACCTTCTTTTGCCTCTTCATTACCCTGGGAGATGAGGTGGGTATCCTTGGGCCACACTGACTTCTGATCCCTTTCATGATCATGGCTTTATCGGATGAAGTCCCTTATTGTGTAACCACAACTTTCATTCCTAATTGCTCCCTGCCTAGCTCTCTTCTCAGCTGTGTAAATCTGTGTTTGGTTTGAATGGCATTCACAAAACGTGATCAGTGACGGTCCTCCATTTACTTTCAGATCATCGATGACGTGCAGAGGTATCCAACTAGGCATGAAAATGGTTTCCCACTAACAGTTCACTTTTTGAGTTAGGACATTTTATGTCTGCTAGCTGCCATGAGGTATTGGTGGGTGATTCTCAGTCTCACTAATCACACATTTTACAGAATTAACTTTATCAAACAAACGTGTTATTTTCTTAGAAAATGAGCTGAAGTTTGTTGTCTTTTCTCCATAAAATGTCTATCCTCTTATTCATGAACTCCTGTGGTTAGTAATTTATAGAGTCAATCAACTGTAACATTTAACTTCCTACAGTTTTCTCTTTTGACCTGTGGTTGATATCAGACTAAGCAGCCAATATTTTTTTCCTTTACCTGCCTGGATCCTGACACAAGATCAGAACTTCTGCAGCCCTCTGTAATTTCCCATGTACTCTGAAATTAATATTTGTGGGCCACAGAATGCCTCTACCAGCAGTTTTAAAGCTCTTGAATGAAACTGGACCTGTTGATTTAAGAATGTATATTCCTGGAAGATATTATTTAACATCTTCATTATATTAACATTCTTCAGTAATAAATAGACTGCTAGTCCATCTTCCTCTTGTGATATAATTTACCACCCTCTTCCTTCCCATACTGAGAACAGAAATATTTACTAATACATCTACCTTATAGCAGCAGCGTTAATAATTTTATCACTGCTATCTAGAAATGGAACTATAAATCACTGCGATATATTTTATTCCTAACATAAAAAAAGACATCTTCCCCAAAGTCTTTATTGACTTCCTATGCTCTGATCCCACTGAAATACAGTCATTTCTGTTTCCACTTCTCTTCACGCAATTTTTAATGGGTATTCTAATTGCTGCCATGCTGTACCACAGAACCAGTAAGGCTGGTAGCCAAAGTTGTCCTGTCTTTTGACTTCAAAACTATAGTCTTGCCTCAAACAGCCTCCTCAAAAGTTTTCCCAACTTTCAGCCACATTTTGTCCATCCAAAATTTTCAAGCTGCCTACAAAAGAGATTAGAATATTAAATTCCTCGCACAAATCCTTCTATCCCCTCCCCGTGGGGTGACAGGCATGGGGGAATGTGAGACTCCTGAGTCCTTTTCCGTTTGCAGCCATTCCAACGCACTCAAGGCAGCCATGGGAAGATGCCTCTTTCCCATAAATGTCTGGGATTTGTCTCCTTCTGCCCTGCCCCCAGAGACAGAATGGAGCACAAAACAGAGCCATGCTTTGCTGTCAGTACTATGGTCACCTGCCTCTCTGGAAAACTAGAAGGCAGTAAGAAGAAGACAGCCTGCACTTTACATGGAGTCCCACTTCCAGCAAAAACAGAAGCAGCTTGATCAGCAAGAGTTAATGCTTTTGGGATGGGTGTTAACACCAATTTTGCACTGTCTCTTGCGCACTTTTCCACACAAGGTGGTTTTGGCATGTCAAAAGTAGCTCACCCTCATATATCTCCTAAAAATCACTGTCTGCGTCCTTACATATGGCCCGGTCCTCTATCTCCTTTTTGTTTCCTTTCTTCTTTTTAAAAACTGCCGTTCCTCAGTAGTAGGCTAATGGCATGTCAGTTGTCCTGAATGGTTTTTCCCTCTGTTGATTCAAAGATTTTCTATATCTTTTGTGGATTCCTGGGTGTCTGATAAGCTTGGATGCTGGTGACTGCTCTGCGCTGGGCACAAGTATGAGCAATAGTCCCAACGTGTTTCAGTAGCATCAGGCATGCAAGCACTGGCTGTGCCATGTCTGACCTGCAGGTTTGACCCTTCTTGGGGGAAACCTTACACAGAAACAAGGTTTCGCCTTCCTGGGTGATGATTTGGATGGGAAGGGATAATAATAATTGGACTTCAAGGTGGGGGTTGTTGCCTGGCTATTGAGTTTCTCTGTCCCTAGATGCAATGGCAACCCAAGCACCCTTGGCAAAGTTTTGCAAGATCAAGACCACCAGAAGGCATTTGCTGTACATGACACTTTGGCTTTCCCTTAGAAGCAGCAGCCAGACCCAACATGTAATCATAGGAAACAGATATATCAGCTAAACTCAGCCACATCGTAATGTCGTTGTCCCCTGGCTATTTGCAAAGCTTCTGAACTCCTCCCAGAACAAAGCTAAAAGGCACTCAGTCTCTAGGAAAAAGAAAGTGTAAAAAAGAAAAGTTCAACTGTTGAAGATAAAAAAGGAGTAGGATCACAGAAAAGAAAAGAAAGCATTAGCAGGCATTCATTTAGCCATTTACCAAGTCTGAGTGTAAAACAAACTCTAGTCAAACTTACAAACGCTTATGTCAAAAAAAATGCATATTGTCCCTCTAACCCTCAGCTTTCTGTATTTATGTGCTTTTCATTGGGTCAGAATAAATATACAGCTGCTGCTTTACAAGATTGTCTTCCCTCTTTTTTAAAAGAAAATAAAAGTTATGCTTCCTTCCGTTATTGCACTTGACCTCTTCACTGAAAGCAGAAAGCAAGAATATTGCTCAACTGAGCCTTCGGCTGTGACCCTCAAATTGTTTGTTATGGCTGCACAGGAAAGCAAAGTCCTACATATGACCTTGAGGGTGATTTTATAAAAATCAATCAACTACTGTTATGATGGCCTCCCCACCAAGCAAAATAAATACAATTAAACCTATAATCACTTCTGTACAGTAATGTGCAAATTCAATGGGCCTCTTTAGGTGGAGTGAGGGAGAGGGGGGAGAAATATGTTAAGGCTATTTGATACTTTGTGAGAACATCAGAAGCACCATTCTTCTCAATTAACCCAGCAATTAGCCTCCACCTCACTGCCCAGAAAAGAAATCTTTCTTTATCTGTCTTTACGTTTTAAAAAAAAAAAAAGAGAGAGAGAAAGAGAGAAAAACTAAACTGGAGGAAACTCCCTCTGTCCCACAGGAGGGGAGAAACAGCTAGATCAAACAATGAAAAAAAAGGGAATATTAAGGAAAACAAACCTGATAATAAAGTGGGGGTTGTAAACTGCTGTGTGAATAAATACAGCACCATCGTGCCACTGTCAGATTGGCAGAACTGGTTTTGTGAAAAGAGATTTATCCTCCAAAGTCCTTGGCAAATGGTGGAGGGTGGACTCAAAAGGAAAAGAATTGGACAGGTAATGCATTAACACTTCACTTTGTCAGGTGTCCTGGACTGGCTCATGCAATGCCACAGCCCAGCTATCCAGAACATTTACTATGGAAAGAGGCTGCATCATGCACTTCTGAAAAAAATAGCAAATATCAATGGAGTAGAGAATTGTGAGGACAGCTGTGGGAAGTTTCTCCTTGCCTCTGTCACGAAGATTCACACTTTCAGACAGAGCAGCTTATACCACTTCTCGAAAACCTCATTTTTAAAAAATCCTTCTAACACAGATGTTCTAACATTTGTGTTCTAACACAAAGATGTTCCAACATCTAAAAAATCCTTCTAACACATAATGCATAAAATAAATGTTGATATTTCTCATTTAGGTTGTGATTTAAAGTGCCCTAGATATGTCCCAAACTCGGAAGGAAGCAAAGTTGCCATTCCAATGTGCACCTTTTGCATGGGGGGTTTTTTTATTATCATCTTTTGCGGCCGCACTTTACATTCACTGTTGATATACGATATTTTTTTCTAATGAACAGCTCATTAGGGAGCTAGGATAAAAGTGACTATGGCCAAATTTAACTGTTTTTTTACGTAGCGTTGAATGAAGTGTTAAAGCAAGCAAACTGTGAGGAAGGTGCTGGATAGACTCAAGAGACTTTTTTTTTTTATAATCAATAAGAGACGGTGTTAGGAAAGTACCAACAGAATTGTCTTATATGTCACTGCTGTGTTGCGCCCTTCAGCTAACAGAAAACCTCCTCTGCGTGGAAGAGGGTTTGCAGATTGAAAGGTCATCTCCTCAACTGGACTACTCTCTCCTATCACTGTGCGGGGGAGACCTGCTCTGGTTGTGCTGTGGGCATGCCACAGCCATGTAAAACTAATATTCCAAGAGCCTTCAGCTTGCTCTTACCAGTTCCTCTCCCTTGGTGTTTCACATGACAAAGCCACAGAATCCCCCATGAGACAGGCTTAAGCTGAGAAGTTTTATTCCTGGCAAGCATCCCTGAGTGGCAAACAGCAGGAGGCAACTGCCAGAGCTGGAATATCTTTACTGAAACAACTGATCCTGCACAACAAGGCTGCAGTGTGCTGGCAGCCCACTTACTGCTCATTCTCTGGCTCCAAGGGTGTGCCTGGTGGGGCCTCCAAGCAGGGAAAAAAAAAAACAAAGATCTTCCTGTCTATGGGAAGAGAAATACAGATTTTATGAGCCTTAAATAAGAACAATCGATTATTTCATGGACTTGTCTCCTGCACCCTGTTGACATGCTCACATGACTTTCGGATGAGCCATAAAAGTTGATTGCGGGCTGGACCACTGCCGAGCAGACGCAAAGGAGAAAAGAAGTTTGTTACATATAAGGACAGGCTGAAAGACTTGGGGTTGTTCAGCCTGGAGAAGAGAAGGCTCCGGTGAGACCTTATTGCAGCCTTCCAGTACCTGAAGGGGACCTACAAGAAAGCAGGACAAGGACTTTTTAGCAGGGCCTGTAGCAATAGGACAAGGGGCAATGGTTTTAAACTGAAAGAGGGTAAATTTAGATTAGATATAAGGAAGAAATTCTTTACGATGAGGGTGGTACATCACTGGTACAGGCTGCCCAGAGAAGTTGTGGATGCCCCATCCCTGGAAGTGTTCAAGAGCAGGCTGGATGGGGCTTTGAGCATCCTGATCTAGAGGAAGTTGTCCCCGCCCATGTCAGAAAGGTTGGACTAGATGACTTTTAAAGGTCCCTTCCAACCCAAACCATTCTATGATTCTATGATTCTATGATCCTGGCTCCATCCCAAAAGCTGCCTGAACCAAGAGTCCAAAACTCATTCTCCAGCTCCCTGCATGTGTTCCTCCACAGTCGTAATACATAGGTACAGATCCCAAACTAGCTGTGAATTCAAATGCCTGTGTATTTCCACCAGGACATCACTAATAAGCTAAAAACTTAAGCTTGTATTCCAGCGTTTTGTTGGATGCAGGCCTTAATCTCTCCCTGGGCAAGAAACCGGCAGCTGCTTGAGTACTCTCAGGCAGAAACTGTCTCCCAAGACCGACAAGCCTGTGTTTTCTGGCTTGCTGCGATCACAGCCATCTGTTCAGATGGCACATGCTCCCATGTAAGTTAGCTGGACTCTTCCCTTAAAGCACAGGAGCCCGGCAAAGGCAATTCAGATCGGCAGCCCAGAAGACACTGCCATAGGTATATCTCCTTCAGGGAAATCCTTCTACTTCTTCAGCTCTTAGATAGCCTCTGAGATACTTAGCAACACCTTTAATGCATTTGCAAGAGGAGAGAGAACCTGGTGGGAAAGAGGTGTGGACATTCCTAGATGGCTTCCAGCACATATCACAATCCATCACCTAGGATCTAATGAAGGAAGCTTCCAGGTGAGTCTCGTGAAGGCATCAGGGTAAGCATCACCCAGGGAGCTGTGACAAAAAAATAGGTTCCTGAGCTATTATTTCAAGTCTATAGGTCTAAGACACATGTTATGTGCTTCACACTCAGGAAGGGAGGGGTACACTGGGGAAACCACAGAAGCACTGGTTTAGGGAGCAGGATTATGTTTCTGCTCATCTAGAGCCTGCCTGGGTGACCATTAGAGCGTTTCTGGTTGCTGTGCCCCTCCACCCACAGTTACCTCATTTCAAGCTGATTTCTGCCATTTGAATTTAAAGATATTACTGATAAGGTTTGTCTCCTAGTGTTTAGCACAGTGGGTTGGACCTTGGTCTTAGCAACAGCATATTCCTACAGAAAACTATCGTAATGCACAGTCTGCTGAGCCATCGGAGTAAGAGGCTTAGAAACTAAGCCTTAAACTTAAGAAACCTAAATGCAATCCCATTATGCAGTACGCTTCCTCTGTAGTTCTGAGCTCATGATACACACTCATGCCTTTGAAGGTATTTATTTGCATTTAAAAACCTTAAGAAGTCCTGGACCTCAGTTCCCAGCCTGCACAGGTCACAACGGCTGTAGCTCTGTACTGCATAAAAGTGTGTGAGGACAGATCTACTCGTGGTATGAAGTTGCCTGATCAGTGTCCAGAACAGGCGGAGGCAGACTCAGCAGATCTTTCCATCCCACAGTTAGAGGCAGCATCTCCTTCCCCAAAAAGGGTATGTTCCCTCCTTCCACGCCAGCGAGCAGAGGAAGGGGACGGTGCTGCCTCGGGTTTCAGCCTGGTCTTTGCGGGACCTGTGTGCAACTCCTTGGCCAGGATCAGCTTCCACCGATCTGCTCATCCTGCCACGTCCCGCAGGAGTCTCAAGAGCTGCCAAAGTTGTGAAAACTCAGTTTCGTTGGCAAGCAAGAGCCCTGGGAGTCTAATGCACATGCTGTAAGCCCATCCTGAACAGGAGGAGAAAAAGAAACCTGCAGCCCATACCCACGAACTAGCGTTTACAGCTGGGGGAAGAACTGGAAAAAACATCAAATTGCTACAGATTCAGAGCCTTAAAACCCTTCCTCCAGTAGTGTCCACCTCTGCGAGCTACGCTCTGCTGAGTAACATTAAATTCCTGAAAAAAAAATATACTAACAATTAAAGAACTGATGCCTTTCATTTTTTTCCATGAAAACAGCCAGGACTTTAAGGCTCTGAGACTGTAATTATTGCAGACTTGGTACACCTCACTGTAACAACGTAGGAAAATATCACACAGCGACAGGGAGAAATAGGGCTGACTTTTCTTCCTTTTAAATCTCAATTAAAAAATACATTGGATGAAATTTCCCATTAGCTGGGTCTATTTGTACATCCCATGTTCTTTCTTTAATTAAAAAACATGCTTATTGCAATACTGCCAGAATCGCTTTTACGGTATTTTAATTGTAATGTCTCTGCCTGATTAAAAAAAGAAAATATGAACTAGAAACTGCCTGCAAAAGTATCACAATGCACATCCCAAATGGGTTGAGCAAAATGGCATGGAAAACACCACAACACAGGCGGTTTCCAGCCATGCCGACCGAGGAGGGATGTTAAAATAGATTTAAGGACTGGTTGGTGCCGTAGACAGGAAAACAGAGGGAAAAGATTTTTCTTTCTTTCAGCGAATTCAAACCTGATCTTTATCAGCAATGACGGAAGCACTAGTTATTTGACAGCTATTTATGCAGGTGTATCAGCTAATATTTGATGTTCTTTGCTAATAGCAACAAAACCTAGGAAAAAGTCAAGAAAAATTACTATTTGGATTTCTCTTCTCCCCTGATCTACTCATAGGATCCTTTCTACCCACAGCCTGATCTGAGCATGGCTTACAAGAGATCCAAAATATAGATGGATAAGCATTGCTCTTTGGACATGGGTTCAAAATCACATAATAACTGATAATGTCATGAGTATCTTTAGGGGCTTGTCAGTTCTCTCTTTCTTTTTTTTTTTTTTCTGGGATCACATAGTTTGGAGGAAAAAAAAGCCCATATTAGCTGTGGTATTTTGGAAACTGAGTGCACAGTTTTCAGAGGCAGGTGAAGTGGGTCAGGCCTTTACGAAACCTCACCCTGGAGGTTGACCATGGAAGAGAGAACTGGCATGCTGGTTTCAAGCAGGACTACTAAGATGCAGCAATGCCTACAAGTGAGAGGAAGAGCTGTGACAAGTGATATTGGGGCTTTTCTAGAACAGGGTCCAAAGCAATCTTCTCCCTTAAGCCTGCAAGGGTGGTCATCTCAAGGCTGCCATTGCAAAGGCAACTGGTCAGTTTGGGATCTTCAACCCCACCAGGGTATACTGGCAGCATCACCCCAAAATTAATCCCCAAGGTACTCGTGAAAGGCCAGACAGCTTTTTTGGTCTCCAGACCTCACTAGAGCACTGCAAATTCAGACAAAGGCAATAGCACATGTCTGAGGTATCAAACCATCGACCACAAAGGAGGTGCGCCAGTGTAAGCTCTGCGCAAGGGAAATTTCCATCTGTCCTGGGTTATCATAAATATTTCCATACTTGTGATGTTGGGATTACAAAAATAACTGCAATCTGCTGAATTTACAGTTATCTACAATCTGTCTATCTTGTATCTCTTTCCCAATCAGTATTGTCTGAGCAGTTTCACAGTCTGGCTATTAAACTTTCCACTGCCAACAACCATGTGTTCATGCTCTGCTTGTTGAGGGGGAGGTAGAAGCTGCTGAGTCCTCATGGCAGCGAGCGGGACCCAGCTGCCTAATCTTATTTCTCTATTACTTTGTCATCCAGATCTTCTACCCAGACAGTCTGGTCACTACCAGAACCACTATATGTGTTTGGCTATATGTTAATACAGCCAAAGCAGGATCAGTTTAAGGCTGCATGTGCAGCTGACATCCTTGTTATAACACTCTTTAAACAATTTCTACAATCGTCATAAGGAGACACCACAGAGGCAGTATTCAAAATCCTCATGGTGTCCTAAAAAAGGGGAATTTCAAGAAATGGGCCTGTAAACATGTGTTGGGTTTGCTGGGTACACCACCAGAAAATAGGCAATACCGTGTCTTTGCAGAGGAGTGGACTCGGTAGCGTTACAGGTTTCTTTCATTGGTAAAGTCTGTTATATTTTCAGCTTCTGAGTGCACAGACAGACTAATGCTGAGTCATGAAAGCCCAAGAGAGCAGACCTACAATTTAATCCCATTCTCCAGCTCCAACTAAGAAAAACTCTACACCTAGAACAGGAAAGGGATGCTTCAACTGAAGCCCGTATCTACACCCACCTACAGGTTAGGGACTTATTGCAGTTGGGTAAGCTTGGCAATTATCTGACATGTTCACGGAATCATGTAGTTGCTACTCTAAGGGGATCACCTAACTCTGATTCATCTTAGGATGGGTATCTATAATACCTACGACTAACAAGTGTTTGGTAGTGTGTGTTTCTCTCTATCAATACAGGACCCTAAACAACTCCCTTGCTCTGGGCAACGTAAAGAAAGGCCAGGAAAGGTGAATCCAACCCAGTCTCAGACCAGAGTAGATCTCAGCATGTCTTGACTCCAAATCCAAGGCTAAACAGCTAGTGACACTCGTGTACCTGGGGGTGGATGCAACAAGGAAACTTCAGCAAAGAGGAAGCTCAGGTAAACAGTAACTGTGTAGGTTTCTGTTTCTAAAACGTTTGGTCCCTAAGTTTGGCATGTAGCGATGCAGAAAATAATAGAATTTAGGATATTTTAATGCTGTTTTTCTAACTCAATCTGCATTATAAACCAAGCTTCTTGGAAAACATGATAAAGGGGAGAAATGATTTGAATGTCAGATGAGCCAAAGCCATAAAAATACTGCTCCAGACTTCATTAAATTCAACCAGACCTCTGTTTTCTTCATGAGCGCTGACTCATTGATTAAATGTGCCTTTGAGTAGGCCCAAAGTTCAAAGGATTTCTGCTGCAACATTGTACTCTGCTTCTTCACAAAGTCAGAGACTGAACCCCAAAATCCTTATCCAGATTTGCAGCCAAAAGTCTCAGATATATGGGGCTCTGACCTACCTCCTCTACTGTATATCATAATCACACTGCATTTAAGACGACTCTTGCATCACCCAGAATTAGGGTTTTAATTGGGGAAGAGAGGGAAGAAAATTGTACTCAAATACTTCACATTTTTTTGATCTCAAATTCTTACTTGATTTTTTTTTTTTAAACAGGATTGATGCCTAGTGTAGCAGTTGAAAATCTGTGAAACTAGACTGAGCAAGTTCAATCTTTTTTGGAAACTTACAAAGTTTTTTGTTAATAGAATGGTCATTCAAAGTTAGATTAAAATATAATTGTCAAATACATGTTTTTCATCATTATCTCAGTGGAAAACTAGTGCCTTTAACATCCTTTCAATATAAAATAATTTTTACCAGCAAAGAAGATCCAGGTCTTTAAACATACAAAAACTCCTCTTTCCATTTTTTGAGCTCCATTTCAGCAGATGCTTACACATAGGCTTAACTTTGAGCAAGAAATTTCACCAGAACAAATCATTTACTTCATACCAAGCATGTGCACAACAGTTTTCACAACCAGGGCCTAATTTCCAGGGAGGAATATTTCTGGCATTGAATTACAAGTAATTTTAATTCTTACTTTGACACCCACAAACATATACCTCCTGACACTTATGCTGAGGTTACCCCAGGGTAGGTGAACCCTGCAAACCCAGTGTTTCCCCCCGTAATTGAGCTTGGTTATTTACTCTCCACCAGCCGTGCTCTAGGATCTTGGATTATTTATTGCACTCGGTAGCTGTGGCCTGTAATTCTGTAACATCATTAATTTTGTAAAGGCTTTTGCAACACACTTGCCTCAAAGATGCCAAACAAAACAGAGTTGATTATTTTTATCAGCACTGCCGTTGTCACTGAATGCCACTCAGGATAGCAGCGCTTTCAGTAGCTGGGGGAAAGAAAAAAAAAAAAAAGCTTCCTACTCATATTGTCATTATGCCTCAAACAGCATAAACGATGCCTTCTGCATACATAATAATTAAATGCTTTCCCCGTCCCCCATCACCACCCTGTTGTATCTACCGAAAGCAGACTCAGCCTGCCTGACCAGGTGTCTCCTTCGATGTAAGAGAAGGGGAAATCACATCCATTAAAAACTCCAGCCCTGGAGGAACAAGAGCACTGAACCCCCCTTCTGCAGACCTTTGAGATGCAGCAGGTTGAGGTTGGTGGTGGTGGTCCCCAGCAGCAGGGTCCTGCCTTCTTCTACCGTGACGTTATCGCCATCTCGCGGCTGATGGCCAGCAGGCCAGCTGGAGTCCTCGTCCCACCGGCCACAAAACTGGAGGGCAAGCTGGAAAGAAAAAGACCCACTGAGGTTCAAAATTCACTTCTTCCCACCCTTCGGGAAGCCAGTTTGCTGAGAGCGCAGCAGAGGGGATGTCAACGCCGTGCCGGCTACTTTCCCCGTGGGACCCCATGTAAAGCAAAGGGATAAAGGGACATTGGGGTTGGAGAGGTTCTTGGCCTTCAGAAATGCCTGTTGCAATTTGGGGGTTGCCCCTTGTCTCATTCTGCTCTGCGTAACGAGGGGCTTGCTGCAGGTCTGGCTGCAGAAAGTCCGCAGGTTCCCTGGTGTGCGTCTCCGTCTCCCGAAAAACAACTGCACGTTGATTCCAGCAACGTCATAAAGACAGCCTGAAGAGTCCAGAGTTAAAACATCCAGCTAGATGCGCAATAGTTTGCTTTACAGGATTTTTCAAAAGCTCTCCTGCCACTCATCCACATTTAGAGAGACATTCCTCCTTTCAAATACCTTTTTTAGCTCTCTCAGCTTATCCAGTATTATTATCGCCTCTCCTTTCATGGCTTGCACGTCAGTTCCAAGTAAAGCACTAACTTGAAAACAGCAAGTAGACTGCCTCGTGATGAGCAATGGTAAAATGACACCTGCCTGTTCCAAGTCCTGGTTCCTCCTTACCTCTAAACTTCAAGCATGCACTTCACGGTGAAGGTTTGACCAATTTCTTGAGAAATGTGTGCATATTTTTGCACGGACATGTGTGCACAAGTGTGGGCATAGGCATTTGTAGCGTATTGCATGGGCTCACATGTGACCTAGCAAAACCAGCCTCAACTCATGTGAGGAGGAGGGGGGAAACCAGACATGGAAATATTTGCGGTCCTCACTGGGTTGTGTTAATCCGAAACAGCAGTGTAAATAACCTCAATAAAAAAGGAAAATACAGTGACTCCATTTTCAGTCAGGGTACATCATGTGCATTAACGCTTCTGCTCTGGAGCTGCGGTTTAGGTGAATCAGTACTCGTGGTGTTATGATGGTTTATAGCACAGTCTTTCCACTGTGCTATTGTCAATTTTACCTTTATGTGCCTGATGTTTTTTACATTTCTCATAGCACCTAGAGCAGTCAGATAACTATCGTATGGTGACTGCTGTCCTAATTATTTGCATCAGGGAACGGGTGTTGGTTCCCAGGCTAAATGATACTACTGGTTTACATCCATCCTGTCTGTAGGGTATGGATGTTGGTATTTTCTATCCCCTGTCCCGTTCTATGATTTCCATACAAAGGGAATTACTTGGTTCAATTTAGAGTGAAGCCTGGGACTGAATTAACACACACACAATAAAAACATCTGTGGAATTAAGTGCCCGGCATCAGGGGGAGTGAACCACTTCATCATTACAGAAGTACGGATAAGCCTTCACATCTGCACACAACAGTTACAGAGAGTACAATTTCTCCATGATTGCTAAGCGTGATAGAACAAGTTTTATTACTTCATTACTTGCAAACACATATTTATATATTTCAGAGATTTAGGACAAGATTCCAGCAAAGGGTGGATATCTTTATCCACTGTCTTTCCAGAGAGGCTGTGAATTACTATTCACTGACAGTGCTTTGAACCAGGTCATACACAATATACAAGGGTATGCTATAGATCCACTGAAAACGGAGCTAATTAAACTTGTTTTTATCTCAGAGCAGGGTCTTGTCTAGCTGCCCTGTTATCAATACGGGACAGGCTGTAGCCCACACTGACCCTACAGACATCAAATGCCACCATCTCCGCATGCCAAGGGTGGCATGGGGGACTCCTCAGGCTGAGCACAGCTTCACAACCCCTGGGACAAACTGACTCACTTGAGACTGCAAAGGAAAAAACCGTGAGACAGCCATCTTACCTCTCGAAGGGCCGTGTGGCTGTGTCCTAAACACCTTCATCATGCAGTGACTCCATCTCCTTTCCCTCCGCCTGCAGCTAAGCGGGGTAAGAACATCCCCCCTCACCGGTTTTTCATAGAAGAAAAACTCGTCCCTTTTCCTTTTTTTCCCCTGCTTGGCATCCACCATTTGACCTATGGTGTTTAATTTAAACACTTCCCAGCAAGACGGGGGAGCAGCAGCAGCTGCGAGCGCCAGGTCATGGCTGAGCGCCCATCCCGGGCACGCTCCTTGAGTGAACCAGGAGGAACCCGCAGAGCCGGGGAAAGCCGCTCATCAGCGGCGGGCGGTGGGCGTTTTCCTCCTGTGCTTTTTCCAGCTTCAGCACGGGGCACCTCAAATGGCAGGGAGCTTGAAAAAGGCAGGATTGGGGGTAAGAAATGTTGGCGTAAAACAAGCCCTGAATGATGAAGCTGGAGCTGACTGACTGCGGTTGCTGCAGCAAGGTGGTAGCTTCACGCTGGCTCCAACATAAACCAGAGAGCTGGAAAGATGATTTGGGGGAAACAGGGCATACGAGACCATGACATTGGTGTTGCTGTCAGTGCTCACACTTGAACATGGCCAACTTCAGCTAGCTTTAACGGAAGGAGTGAGACCACAAAGAGCTGTCTTCCCACAAGGTTCAGGAAAATCAGCAGCTAGATTGAGGCAAGAGATTCTTCTGCTGTTTTCCCTAAGGACACAAGTATAGCACAAACTGAACACTTCAAATGGACACCCAAACTTTTTTCAGGATGTGCCCTCACACCAGATATCCACAGGGAACCCACCCTGGCAACATTTCACATTTTGAATCCAGTAGAGCAGATGCTACTATCTCAGTAGGGAAAAAAGCCTGCAAAATTCGGGCAGAAACCTCAGGAGGGTGGGAAGTCACAAGCCCTGGGAAACCCTATGGAGTCAGTTGTTCCTCCTGGGGTACCAAAGAGCACAAGGACCAGGGAGGGGAGCTGACAGGAAAACGCAATGAGCAGAGTATTGCAATCTCTTCCTATCTCTGACACCCCCTTGGTGTGTCACGTGCAAGTTATTTCAACCCCACACCTTATCTAGCAAGCCCGCAGTTTGTGCAGGACTCAGGTTAATTTTGGGGTGTATCAACTCCCTCCCCATTAGAGCTCCAAAACCATGAATGAATTACGCAAAGATAAAATAATACTTTAATAGCATACAAGAAAAGATGCACAAGCTCTCTGTAATTCAGCACATTATCCCTTTCTTCCCTGCTGCATCTCCTTTTTCCATTTTATGTTTTTAGCTGCTGCTGTTTTCAGCCAGCCTGGGGTTGCCTTTATGTCAGCCTTTGGGGACATGATCCCTCAGTACAAGTTTCTCAGCTTGTGCCTGCGACTACGAGGGCTCAGAAACAGCAGCAGCAACTGCAACAAATGAATAAATAACGGTGATATACTTGCATTCCCACACAGGCTGGCGATCAAGCCACAAAGGGAAGGGATTGTAAGTGACCACTCCTTCAATGTTTCATCTAAATTCTTGTAAATAACAATCATTCTGCCGTCACAACACATGTTCAGGTTTTTAACTCCCTCTTCCCCAAAATGTAAAATAGTCCTTGGGTTTAAAAGGGCTGAGAAACTCCTGTGTAGACACATTCTAAATCATTTAGGTCTCACTTTGTGGTAACTTTACAATTTGTTTGGTTAGGTGGGGTGTTTTTATAGTACAGTCCCACAAAAGAGGACTGCAACAGTCATTACAGACATACAGACACAAAGACAAAAGCCCTCATCCTCTGATCAGAAGACGTAAACGTCAAACTAAGAACCAGCAGTGTAATTAAACACAGACTCCGCTCGCTGCTGTGCTCTCTCTTCTTCTGGACTGTGGGTTTCAGCTGAGGGTTATCTGTGACACGGCCACGGAAAGAAATCTGAAGCCAGAAGGGTTTTCCCACCATCTCCCCTGCCAGGAGCCAGCTTTATCCTTTCCCCAGACGCACCGGATGAACAGCAACCCGCTTGCGCGCGCGAGGAGCCCTGCTAGCTCTGGTCCTAGCTCCTCTGGTCTCCCGCAAGAAGAAGGTCCACCCCACCCCTCCCGGTGCGCGCGGCCACGAGCAAGCAAAGGCTTTGAAGGCTGCAGACGCGGCAGAGACGGACACCCACAAGGTAGCCTTTTGCTTGGTGCTGACAGATTGCCATTTAGCCGGCAAGCGCAGGGAGCAAGTGTTCCTGTCCTCAGTCACCGCAGAGGGACAAGGTGAACATTTTAAGTGATGGAGTGCAGCGTGTATTTGCCCACGCCGTAGACGCAGGACTCCACGCCACGTTTGAAAACACTTTAATTCCAGTGATGGATACAGGGAGCTCACTTTCCAGGCTGTGAACTCGTGACAGCCTCTCAGTTTAATACATCAGGAGAAGATTTACACCCCTCACCCAACCCCCATCCACCTGAAGGAAAGAAAAACGTATATTTGGAGGAGACAAAAGAGGAGGGGAGGTATTTTATTACACTAGATGTCTTTTACAAGGGAAGTATTTTCAGCCATCTGGTCTAATTATTCCTCCTGTATTGGCCACCATCTTCATGCAACAATAGAAATAATTATCTCCTCAAGGGCAAAAAAAAAAAAAAAATATTTACAGAAACAAACAAAAGTTGATTATTTTTAGCTCCTAGGGAAAAAAGAAACAACAAGCTACTTCTTAATGAAGGAGCAATTAGGAAGGTGGGTAGAACATCTATAATTAAAACAGACAAATTGGTGTAGGCTCCTCCCTCCTACATGTGCTTGAAAAGGATTCAAATGCGTGTTATTTTCTACAGTCAGTGAAGTTAACATGCAAAACGTCGCCCAGTGCCCAAAGAAGCTGAACTTGTCTCTTAGCATAAATCCAGAGGCATGAAAGGAAGTTCCCCTCAAATTCATGTCATGGCAGGGTTAACCCATGGTTAACCCAACTGAGCGGACACTGGTAACCAAACTGGGCAACAAAGGTAGATAGATAATGGGACTGTCTTCTTACAGTTTCTGAAAGAAGTTGTACAAAAAATGGCAGGAATGGCTGTGCTCAAGTCACAAATCGCTAAGGAAATAGCCTTACGCCCTTACGCACATTAAAAATCAGAAGAGAGTAAAGATATCTAGAGAACTATACAAAGGGAAAAAATGAATCGTTTATGACAAAAGGCAGTATTACCCCCAAGAAGTCTGGAAGTAACTGTAGCTATGAATAAACTAAGGGTGAAAATGAGCTGAGTGCTTCTGACTGTCCATGCATCGAGTTTGTAACAGGTTTCCAGAGGGAGTAGGAGACCAAACTGGGTTTTCCCTTATGACTTGGCACACTTGGCATGATTTCCTGAGATAGAACAGGCCTAGAACATAACCCAACAAACCCTTTCCACGGCCACAGGATTATATTTTTTTACTATCTCTGTCATCTGCTGCTATGTAACAGGTAGGTGGTATTACCTAAGAGAGAAACATAACAGTTCTTTCATTAATGAATCCCATAAGCACTGATACAACAAAGATCAGAGACGGGCACGTGGCTGGACACATGGTGCACTATCCAACACCTTTATTCTTATTTGATACCAGCTGTACTCTGAGTTTAAAAGAAAGGATTACTTTTCCTTTTTCTTTTTTTTTTCTTTTTTTTTTTTCCCCCTAAATATTAGCTGTCCTGCAGGAGTCTTTCTGACTTCTGCAGAGTTGCACAGGCACAAAAAGTGAAGAATCTGGCTGGGCATGTTCTCTACGGGACTGATGAATGACCCTAGTCTCTCTCCAACTATTACAGGATAAATCTGTTTACACACAAAAAATTGACCTGGGCTGGTGAGGTGGGACTAGAACCAGGAAACTGGCACGTCCCAGAGGTAAAAATGCATTTGCAGCCAACAGCATTAGTAACTCAAGACCATAAACAAGTCACACTGTCATTAATTACTCAGACAGGGGCAGCCACAAAAGCAGTGAGAAGACCCAAAAGCCAACTGTAAATTGTTCATCTAGCTGATTAGTTCAGAAAAAAAATGAGTGGGCAGTTTCGGAGGTCAGAGCCCGTGGCACAAGTCAGTCTCAGGCCAATTTGCAACTGGACAGTGGCAGGAGAAACAGCTTAATTCCTGTTAAAAAAAAAAAAAAAATCCCAAACAACTAACCCAGCAAAACCACTCAAAAAAAAGAAGGCTTTTCCAGCAGGGGAGTAATCACTGCAATTTGCAAGCACAGAAGGTAAGGCTCTTTGCACCAGAGGTATTTAATTAAGGACATGGAGTATTAGTTAGATCTAATGGTGGTTTCATAGGGAGGGCACTGAAAAGACATCATTGTTGTCAGGGGGTGCATGTCCCAGATATAGCACAAGTCATCTTCCTATTCACAAGCAACAAAGCTCACCCAAATACGTGGTAAAATAACAAGTAAAGGGGAGATATGAACAGTATTAAGCCACTCCATAATTAAACAAACATTAAACAAATCTACCACATTCATGTGTCTTTTGAGGTTTATGGTGGGAGGCTGATCCTAGAATCAGAAATGCCCACTTGAAATATTAAGGAAAACGCTTTGGAAGCAGACAAAATGTCTTGGAGCACATGAAGAGCCCTGTTTCATAAAAAGCAATTTTTCTCTATAGTAGCAGTGGCCTTCCATGATGGAGTCACTACATCAGGAGACAAGGGAAGAGTTACCAATGCCGTCTACCTGGACTTCTGTAAGACATTCGACATGGCCCCCCAAAACATCCTTCTCTCTCAGTTGGAGAGAGACGGGTTTGATGGGTGGGCTGTTGGGTGGATGGTCACATCCAGAGGGTAG
>NW_010514201.1:0-13636 GCF_000687285.1 Phaethon lepturus
ATAAATATAATTATATACATTTTATATATAATTTTATTATAATAAATATAAATAATGGGAGTACCATGGGGTACTGTAAATAAATAAAACTATTTCCTACATTTTGAATTTGGAATATTGAAGCATATGGAGGTAAATTACTTGTCCAAAGTGCATAAAGGAGTATGGAGACACAGCTGGGAATGGTACCTAGATGACCTGAGTCTCAGAGTGATACAGCAACTGCCAGATAACAGATAGTCTTGCCAGCTCTTATGGAGAGGGTTCAGGAAACTATCTGTTCAGTTTTATGTTGGCTGTTCGCTTTAACTTGGTGGTCCTGTGAAAAATCTAATGTTCTGTATTTCAAAGAAGAAGATTTTTAATTGGAAGTCTGATGCTCTAAGGTTTTTGAAAATGTCATGTCACTGAAATCTGAGTGTCTTTAACACTGTCAGTGCAGGGAACCATGAAAGCTGCACTTCTAAAATAATTGTGGAATTCTGATTTATTCTCATCCTCTTTTCTAGAAAAAGTGGTTGCTTTAAGACGATCTTAGAAGCAATCATACAAGGCTATGTCCATGGGGAAGTAATATAATTCCCCCCCAACCCCCCCATATTTATGTTTATGGTCCTTTACTAATTGTTAAGTCCTTTGATTTTTGATCTTTCTCTACTTTGCCCCTGTGATAGGGAATTTTTTTTCTTTCTTTCTTTCACAGAAAAATTCTCCTTCCCCCACTCCAAGATGTAATATCTCTGCACTTGGCTTCACAATTGAATCTTGGCAAGGAAGCTCTCAATTATTAGGCAATTTTAAAAAACAAACACAGTTTCAGCTGTTTTATGTAGAGGAGTGCAAAATGCTAGCTGTTTTCCAAGACACTCTGTAATGCCCTGAAGGGGCATTACAACTCTCTCTTGTGGAGAGCAAGGGGCTAAAATACCTGACTATTTCAAATCTGGCAGTATGGCTAAAACAATTTTTATTCTGGTGTGGACCAGGTTTGCTCTGGACAAATGTACGCCTGTACAACATGTAAGAGGTCTATCATTTGCATCTGGCCTCTAATATAATCATATGTCAAACAGCCAAGAGTACACTTACCCAATTTGTCAATTATAATCTGGGGCCGTTGTCCACTGCAAGATTTCGTAGATTACTTGCTGGAACAAGAGCGGTAACAAAACAGGAGCCCTGCTGCACTCAGGGACCCTGACTTTCGGTTTTATTTCGAGTGGAAGGCAACATTCAAAAGACTTCTGATGAAGGAAAACCCTTAAAAAATCTCTCTTTCGGCTTCTTTGCTCCTCTGCAGAGGAACAAAGTGAAGTGTGCTAGGGAATGGAAAGCAGTTGAGAAAATACCCCTGGGGAAGAAGGAAGGGAAGAGGAGCGAGGGGCATAAGCTGCTGCTCGTACTTTAGGGGGCTGGGAGAATGATGGGGGGAGCAAAGGCTTGTGGGGAAGGTACTGGGAAAAGTACCCAAGGTACTTGGGAAAGAAGCCCAAGGCTGTTCTTGCACGGAGCCGGCAGAGGTCGAGTAAGGTTTACTAGGTGGCTAGCCCTCTGTAGCATGCTTGAGAAGGCAGCTTCCACCCTGCTGCATTTCAGCTCTCAGGCTTTGTTAAAGAAACAAGATAGAAAATCAAACCAGCAACATTTTTCAAGGACAGAGAGATCAGAGGGTTTTAGTTTCGAAGTTTTGTAACAGAAACTGAAGCTGCTTGATTAATTTAAAAAAATAGTGATTAAACATTAAAGTTTTTTTAGAATAAATTTCCCATCAAAATACCACCACTATTTAATTTTCAACAAAGTGCATTAGTTTCACAGAACTCTGTATTTCAGAAGGAAATATTTCGGTCTACAGTTTATGTCTGTTTTCTGAGTTCAAGGTCATTATGTCAGAGCCTGTGTTGGGCTTCTCCTTGTGCCTTGGGCTGTAAGCATGAAGTAATTGTTATGGCTGTGACAGGAATAGGCCTGGTGGGGTGGGGGTTTTTTTTTTTTTCCTTTTGTCACTGCTGTATCTTGAGAGAGGTGGGAAGAAATCACTTCCAGAGCCTACCACCAGGCAAAACAAAAGCTGAGGAGCTGTCATGCTCCTATGATAAAGAAACCAAAGAACTGCAGGTCTGCAAGCGCATGCCCCCCAAAAACATGGCTTTTACATTCAGGGAGGAAACAGCTTGTCTTGATGGTCCCATGGCACCTTCCTTTCAGCTGGCCCAGGAAAGAGAGGCAACTCACACCATGTACCAACAGTGAAAGATGCCATAGAAATGATGGTGGCCATGGAGACCTTTGTCTAACCAAGGAGAAATCCAGGCAGAAGGGGACAGATGAAGAAAGCTAGCTTTAGCTGAAGCCTTTTGGGACTAAAGTTTGCTTTGTGAGATTCAGGCTCTGCTTTCATTCTTGCCATGTCTGGTTTCCATTAGACTGCAAATATTACAGATATCCCTTTTAATGCCAAAAAGGTGAAAGGCCTTTGGGAAGAGAAGAATAGCTCTGTACCCACTGAGTGTCCCAAAGCAAGGGTCTGCAAAACCCAGAAGGTAAGATGCATGCGAAAAAGTCTAGGTTCTGCCAGGGACAAAATTAGGACAAAATTACTGTTACAGTACTGGAGTTCTTAATTTAAAAAAAATAAGTAACCATAACATCATAGCTGTTCTACTACAGGGTGCTAAACAGTTAGTGCTATTTTGTTCTAACATTGGTTCAGGTTGCTGAGTTGAAGTCAGTTAACTTTCCTGCACATGTGAACATTTCAGGCAAACCTCCCCATGAAAGGATTTGTAGAAGTGGGAGTTTCTGTCCTCTCATCAGCCACAGAACTGCCTGTGCTAGGGACCTGGCTTTTTATTAGAAAAACGTTACCTCTTTAATGGTCTTCTCTGTACAATTTTTAAATGGGGGGAGGGGGGAGAAAAACAAAACATGATGAAGCTCTACAGTTTTATGTGTTACACTATTTATCTGTCAATGCACCAGAAGAAGAGGTGTGAGTATTCTGAGATAAATGTGAAGTTCACACTACTCAGAAATTGCTTTTTCAGAAGGAAAGCAAATGCACTGACTTACACCCACTCTCTCTTGGCTCCAAGGCCAGGGTGGAGCTTGAATTCATTTGTCTGTTAAAATAAACAAAGGATCTATTAATGGTTTTGGTGGACCACATAGTCTCAAAAGCTCATGGGCTCTGAATCAATGCTATTGAAAATACCTGTTTGCTTGAGAAAAAGGCAATTAAAACACATAATTTCTGGAGCTAGCAATACTAAGGAACATTAAAACATCTTTCCATTGCTTTCATGGTACAGTACTGTCCTCTTAACATAACTCTATTCATAGAACTCTGTCAGTTCTTATTAGCCGGGTGCAGAATTCTGTAATTAAAAAATAAAAACCTGAAAATTACTATTTGTCACTTCCTTTTCCTTCTTGGCACTTACACACAACAATAACAAGCACTCACAAAAACTTTAAGTAAATGAAGTCGCTTTGCCTCATTAAAGTTCCAAGAAAATTACTGAAGTAAATATAATTGCGCTGGATTTGATATGGAAATGAAAGTATAATTTTGGGTTAGGAAACTGATTTGTCACTGGACAACTAATGTCACACTATCTTAAAATATATCTCTGAGGACAACAAAGGAGGAAAAATAATGCTTAAAATAGAAAAATATACTCCCAGGCATAGAAGACTAGAGAAGATACAGTAACATCAGTCTGTGTGAAATAAAATAATCCAGATTTCCTTTTTAATAAGAAGTGCAGGTATTACTTCAGGCTATTTGTATTATCAATACTGTTGTTTCTAAAGGAATGCTTAGACCAACTTTCACCTTATGCAAGACTTTTTTTTTTCTAACAAGGATGTTTGTTGGACTGCTTTAGTGTGACACTGAGAAAGCTACAGAGATCAAAGCCAGCATGTTGTAGGCTATGTTCAGCTTAAAAAAGCATCTGCCTCTCTTCCTCAAGCTATAAAAGCAAGCAAAGGTGCCATTTTCAGGATGCTTGTCTTCAGCTGTTACCTGCAGGAGTTCATATATTATTTTGGGTGAAGTCTTGACTCCACTGAAATAACTGATAGTTCTGGCATTGTTTTTGAAGGGGCCAGCAGTCAGTCATCCACATTTAGAAATAATTAAAAAAAAAGAAATTGAACCCCCTGAGTTTAAATTACATTGTTTTATGTTTGCTCACAGGAAATTCAGTTTAGAGGAGATCACTGACTATAATTTTGAAAATAAACAGTGTATTTTTTAATTTGAATTTTGGAGATATTTTTATTAAATAGGCCTCAAATATATGTATTTATGTGGGCCAGTGCGTTATTTTTTTAACTTTCAGATAAGAAAAAAAGTGCCCTTGAGACTCCTGACAACAAACTCCCTTCCTACAGCATTTTCTCAGGGGCTGCTAGTGGCACTATCTGCAGGTGCTGTGCTGTCAGCAGAGATGACCAGAACTGCAATGTCTCCCTCTGCTTTTGGCTCTGCCCTGAGTTGTTTCATAGCCCTGGCAACGGATTTAACATCTTTGGATATATCATTACCTGGTGTAGATTGTCATAGTGCCATGTAAGCTATTAACGCTGGCAGTGAGGCTCTGCCTCGCCGTGCCTTGGTTTACTCTTGTGATGAAATGAGCAGAACTGGCTGTGCTTGCCAAATACACGGCACTGGGTAAATAACGAACAGATGTCAAATGCTCTCGGCTTCTCTGATGGGGAAAAAATCCACTCACCCACCAACAGAAAGAAGCTGTAGGAATGGCTAGGAGTGGTATTATATTGAGAAATCTTCACGGAGCTGGCAGGTGAATTATTAGGAAAGGGAGCTGTGATAAAGGCTGGTTACTCTTAATTCCTCATTAAAATATTTGCTTACAGATCTAAGTTCTTCTGAGCAGTTGTTTTGAAGTCATGGTAATATGTACATTTGACTCATGTAATGTTTAACTTTCAGTATTCTATTTGCTAAAGGTTCCGAAAGTATTATAAGATCAAATGTGTGTTGTGGGAGAGAAGAAGCAAAACAATATCTGAATTCCAGTCAGGCTCCAGGAAGACACAAGGCTCTTGCTTATCTATTAAAAGGTAAACATTTGCAGCTATATTTTGTTTGCTACTAGTAGCTGCCAGCTACTCTATTTTTCCCTTAGGAAGCTATCAAGTCTCTGAAAATCAGTTTTATGCTTAGAAACCTAACCCTACATAACAAGAGATACTTCTGCAAAAGGCTTAGATTTTTTGTTTTTAAATGTTTTTGTATTAATGTGGTTGTGTAGGGTTTTTTGGCAAAGGACAATGCTGCACAAGCTTTAACGAATAGTTCCTATGCAAATCATAGCAAAAATGATTGCAAAAAAATGGCAAAGTGAGTTCCCTTTGATGGCTTCCATGGCTGTTTACATGCTTTATCCCTCATACTGCAGCAAACTGAAAAGCAGAAGGAGCAGTGCTATGGCTAGCCTGGGGTGAGGAGGGTGGAAGAGGCAACAAACCCACTGGGGAGCACGAGCTGTCCCCAACTTGCAGAGAGTTGGGTGCTGCTGTGGTGGGATGGGGAGAATGAGCGAGGACAGGGGTTCCTGGAGGCATCCTGGGAGAAGGAGGGTGGTCAGGGGAAACCTGGGGACATATCACCGGGCCTGAACTCCTGGTATCTCCAGGGACTGAGGTTTTAAGCCTGGTAACAAAAATACAGCTGCAGGCTTGTGAGCGCTCAGTTTTAGTCATAGATGATAAAACTATCATCTATTAAAGGAACTGTGGTTATGGGAGGGTGGGTGTTTAAAAACACTTCCTATTTCTTAGAAGGCCAGACATGCTCAGCAGGCAGTGCCTTCCTCTGAAGTCGCCCAGCAGCCACAGCAGAAAGCAATTTCCACATCCATGGGGTAAGCCCATGAGCAGTGGGGGCTGTTTTGTGCTCTCTGAGGTGAATAACCGCAGTGCTATTACCCCACCACAGAGATGGAGCTCCTTCCAAAATATGAGCTGGGGAACCTAATGCACTGCCCTCTAAGTGGGTAGCAGCCGTTCTGTGCACCCATGTCCTACATTCTACCTGGTCTCTCTTCTGGCTGCAGCCCTGCTGATGCGGCAGGGTACCCTTTGATTGTTGTAAGATGTGCAATTAATTTGCAGGGCTGCAGCTCGTACAAATAATTAATGTAGCCCCTTCCTGCCTGCTTCACAGGAATCATAGAATCGTAGAATAGTTTGGGTTGGAAGGAACCTTTAAAGATAATCTAGTCCAACCCCCCTGCAATGGGCAACATCTTCAACTAGATCAGGTTGCTCAGAGCCCCGTCCAACCTGACCTTGAATGTTTCAAGGGGTGAGGCATCTACCACCTCTCTGGGCAACCTATGCCAGGGTTTCACCACTCTCATTGTGAAAAATCTCTTCCTTAGATCTAGTCTAAATCTATGCTCTTTTAGTTTAAAACCATTACTCCTTGTCGTATCACATCAGGCCCTACTTTCCCTTGGTCTTGTTAAATCTAAATTTTGTGAGTCTTCCATGCCACCCTTCCTGAGGGTGCGCAATATCATAGTGCTTGACAAGGACTGCTGGAAGGACAGATTTTGTTTGAAAAGCCTCCACAGTTTACAGGCATTAAAAATTTGTTTATCTACATCGTTATTAATTCCTCATCAAGGAATTTGGGAAAAAAAATTAACATTTTAGGCAAAAACATGCAACCTTATACATGATTGATGTATGCTTTCTTCATAAATCCAAAGAAATAGTCTTTGCTATCCTGATTTATGCCCCTCAATATTTAAAAAAAAATGCCTGCTTGTACACAAGCTTAGAAAAAAAGGGGGTAGAGAAAATAATGTTACTAATTTAATTAAGATATTTTGGAAAGACCTCAGCCAAATGAGATTTCAGTTGAAGAGGAAGAAAATTGGTGATTTGGGATAGTAACTGAAGAACAGCATATCTACCTTGATGAACTGTACAGGACACATGGAAGATTTACTGGATACCAGTACTTCAATAAGAAAAGTAGGATCCTAGCACTTGCTCTTGAATGCTGGATTTCCAACTACAAACTGGACAGAGAGGGGCTTATGAGTGAGGGGTTCTTTTCTGTCCAAGTGTAGCCATAAAACCTTTGGTACACTGGAGAAAAGGTGTTTTCCCCATGTAGACAACTTCAGCCTTGTTTTGTTTTTTCTCTACTTGTGAGCCGGAGCCCATGTGCTAAAAGCCGGAGAGGGTCCTACACGGGCTGCAGGAGTGCACGGCCCTGGGGAAGGCATCTGGGCAACCCCTCTGTGGTTGGGCGGCCATCGGTGGTTCTGCTGCTGTGGGGGTGAGCTGTAAGAACTCCTTTGTCTACACTGGGTCACTGGGAAATGTATTTTCCTTCACAAGAAACCATTTCATTTTGTTTCCTCTGGTGTGCTCTGTTTACCCAGGCATACTGGAGGACCTGCATCCCTTCCCCACTGCTTGCTCCTTACAGTCATCTCTCATGTTGCTCCAGACATTATATCAACAGCAGAGAGCTGAGCTTGCGGGGAGGGGAGAGCTGATGAGCACCGACCACAGAAATGACAGCAAAGAGATGAGTTGGAGTGGGAAATGCTGTGACCTGCTCCTGCTCTGCTGTTGCAGGACCTTGATTAAGCCCTTTCATCTCTCCATGTCCCTTCTTCCCTGTCCTTCCTCCAGTCTATTTAGACAGTGAATGAGTTAGGACAGGGCCTGTCTTTTCTTGACAGTGTGTATGTGTACAATGACTAACATAATAGACTTGTAATTTCACCTGGGACTGCTGCTCTAGTTCAAATAGCACCCAAAATACATGTTTAAGCTCCAAGTAATTAATGTCTAGGTGGTATCTACTGGTGTAAGGTGGAAATCCCCTCTGTTATGCAGAAATCACAGTTTCTGTTCTGAGTTAGTGCTTCCACATAAAACCAAACACTTAATGATCTTTGAGAAGTTTGGTCTCAAGTGCAAAGGGTGTGTGGTGAGGGGTTTATACTTTGAACGTGCGGTAATGAACCTACTGTGCTCCAGCCTGCAGTCCCGCGCATGTATGGCACGCTTCCCTGGTACTTGACAAATTCTTACGGTCTCTTGATAGGGATTTTTTGATAAGACTTTGCATTCCCATAATGTTTCTTCCAATTCCTCTCACCTTCCCTGGAGCCCTGGACTAGGCAGAGGTATTTAAAACAACCACCAGTGGGTTTTGTTTTTCTCGCTCTAACTATGCTATAGCGGCATCTTGTACTTGCACAGAATCTTGGTGGCCACTCAGGGGATGGGTTCCCCTTGGGATGGATGTTTTTTCTCCACATCACTGCTAACAAATTACAGGCCTTGCTGTGAACAGTGGCACCCTTCCCATCCAGCTGAAATGGAAATTCACTCAGTCCTTCAGTCTCTGCAGTTGGTTTATCTCCAGTTTAGTAACGAATGACACCACCGAGTCTGGAAGTTTCGAGGTGTTGATTTTACACCAGGCAACCCAGAATCCCTGCAACAAGAACAGAAATGCTGCTGTGATGAATTTTTCCTGCTAGTTGTGCTTTGTGCCACTGTATGGCACACGTAACACACTGTGTCCCGGAAACTCCCCTAACCTCCCCACTGCAGGGCAAATATTGTCCTGATTTTGGCATGGGAAATGAGGGGATAGGAGAGGGAGTGGAGCTAATAATGAAGGGAAGCTGCAGACACACTCATCACCAGAGATACACAGATGTCTGAACTTCTCCCTTCTCTTCCCCCTGGAAGACAGTTTTTACCTGTCTTAATAGAGAATAAGTGTAATTTCTCCATCCTTCAGTTAAAAGTAGAAAACTGGTGGGAAGAAGAGGTGTCCTGCTGCCAGCATACCTAGCTGCTAAAGTAAAGATTCTTTCAAAAAATCTTTTCAGTTTGCCATGGGTCACAGAAAGGTCTGTGTGTATGAGGCAGATCATCCTAGACGTGTTACTCATTGCAGACTAATTGCATGAGATCCCTTTTATGCTACAGACACACTGAGATTGAACTGTGGATTAACCATACATCAGATACCTGACCCGACTTGCCGTTATCCCAACACACGGCGATGTTTAGCTCGCCAGCCGAGCATGCAAAATGGGATTGCTGACATCAGGGTACAGTACGAAGAGGGACGGTCCGACCGGGAGAGCGAGAGGGACGTCTCGCGTTTTTATGGGCTGACATCACTCCTGGAAAGCTGCTGCCCTCTGGTGAGTCAGCACACAAAAGGCAATCATACGAGCCTGGCCATCCAATCGCTTGGACGGAGGAAAATGCGCCGTTTCTGCCAGCAGATTCGTTGTAACTAAGCCTCTGCCTTTATCAGGGAATTTAGAGAACGCTGCAAAGAGCCCATCAAAAAACCTCCACCTTTTTTCCCTGACTGCAACCACGTTTGCCACTTGCAGCTTTTCTAGGCTCTGTGTTGCCTGATGAGCCTTTACCAGCTGTGTTTTTACTGGATTGGGACAGAAATGTCTTTTTTTGGCTGCTGACCCTGCGTGTTCATGCCTGAAGCACTGGAGCACCATTCGAGTATGAAGCGTGATGGTGGGAACAAGACACCTGGCATGTCCCTTTTTTGGACAGCCTGGATATAATTTTCATTTCCTTTCCTGTTAGGAATCACAGAATCGTAGAATAGTTTGGGTTGGAAGGGACCTATAAAGGTCACCTAGTCCAACCCCTGGCAATGAGCAGGGACATCTTCAACTAGATCAGGTTGCTCAGAGCCCTACACAACCTGACCTTGAATGTTTCCAGGGATGGGGCATCTACCACCTCTCTGGGCAAACTCTGCCAGTGGTTCACCGCCCTCACTGGGAAAAATTTATTCCTTAGATCTAGTTGAAATCTACCCTCTTTTAGTTTAAAACCATTACTCCTTGTCCTATTGCAACAGGCCCTGCTAAAAAGTCTGTCCCCATCCTTCTTAGAAGCCCCCTGTAAGTACTGGAAGGCTGCAGTAAGGTCTCCCCAGAGCATTCCTTCTACAGGCTGAACAACTCCAACTGTCTTAGCCTGTCCTCACAGGAGAGGTGCTCCAGCCCTCTGACCATTTTTGTGGCCTTCCTCCAGACCCGCTCCAACAGGCCCATGTCTTCCCTGTGTTGAGGGCTCCAGTGCTGGACGCAGGACTCCAGGTGGGGTCTCACTAGAGCAGAGGGGCAGAATCAACACCCTTGCCCTGCTGGCCATGCTGCTTTGGATGCACCCTACGATACAGTTGGGCCTCTGGGCTGTGAGCACACATTGCCGGCTCATGTCCAGCTTTTCATCCACCAGTGCTCCCTGCACAAGTCTTCTTGGCAGGGCTGATCTCGATCCCTTCATCCACCAGCCTGGGGCTGGAGGATGAATACTGGAGGATGAGTGGAGGATACCAGGGGCTGCCTCGACCCAAGTGCAGCACCCTGCCCTTGGCCTTGTTGACCCTCATGAGGTTCACACAGGTCCATTCCTCGAGATTGTCCAAGTCCCTCTTGGATGGCATCCTGTCCCTCAAGTGTGGCAATGGCACCACTCAGCTTGGTGTTACCTGCAAACTTGCTGAGGGTGCACTCGATTCCACTATGTCATTCATGAAGATATTAAGAGTAGTGGTCCCAGTACGGACCCCTGAGGGACACCACTCATCAGTGATCTCCATCTGGACATTGAGCCGTTGACCACTACCCTCTGGATGCAACCATCCGATCAATTCCTCATCCACCAAACAGTCAACCCATCAAATTGATATCTCCCCAATTTAGAGAGAAGGATGTTGTGGGGATACGTGTCAAAGGCCTTACAGAAGTCCAGATAGACAACATTGGTAGCTCTTTCCTTGTCCACTGATGTGGTCACTCCATCGCAGAAGCCCACTAGGTTGGTCAGGTAGGACTTGCCCTTGGTGAAGCCATGCTGGCTGCCTCGAATCACCTCCCTGTCCTCCATGTGCCTTAGCATAGCTTCTAGGAGGATGTGTTCCATGGTCTTCCCAGGCACAGAGGTGAGGCTGATGGGTCTGTAGTTCCCAGGGTCCTCCTTGCTACCCTTTTTAAAAATGGATGCAATATTTCCCTTTTTCCAGTCTCCAGGGAGTTGACCTGTCATTCCACAGCTTGTCATGGATGAGTTTGAAATTATGCCCCTCCCCCTTTAAGTCTAGTTAAAGCCCTGTCAATAAGGCCCACTAACTTGCAAGCAAAGACCCTTTTCCCCCTTTGAGAAAGATTAATCCCATCTGATGCCAGCAAGCCAGGTGCCATGTAGGCCATCCCATTATCAAAAAACCTGAAACTGTGGTGGTGACACCTTTCATGGAGCCACGTATTAATAGACTGTGCCTGTCTGTTTCTTCCTATGTCACTGCCTACAACTGGAAGGAGAAAGGAAAAAAACAACCTGTGTGTAGGAAAACCCAGAAGTTCAAAGAAAAGAGGATAAAAAGTAATTTTTTGTATCTCCTCTGTAGTTTGAGATCTAGAATGGTTTCTTGCTTCTCTTTTACCGCTGGCTGCCATTGGTCTTGAGAAGCTGACAAAGATTTACTTTTTGAGGGTCTGATCTCTTATTCACTAGGGATTTTAATAGTAGGAAAAAACATGAGATACTGCAGTGTCATAATGATTGCAAATATCTACCTCTTATGGTCCTTGTCACATCAAACAGGCAGAGCACTCCTTGTTGTGGTTTGTATTAGGCACCCTATTGTTTTCTGCTGCAAACACATTTGAGAATTACTCGTTCATTGGTTACCTATCACTGTCTCAAATATTCTATAATACCTCCCCCATGTTCTTTTCTCTTCTTTTCCATCTTTTGAGATTCATGAAGAACTCCTGAAGAAAGCCCTAACTATTTAGAGAGAGAGACTATTGTACATCTGGGGAGAAAAGTGGATAACGACTAACATCTCCAAACTGCATGGATTATCAAACTTGCTTAGTAATTGCTGTATCAACCCCACAGTTGCATTTCAGTATGTCTGTGGAAAGATTAGTGTTATTTATCAAAAAGCTTTCACTGGCAGAGAACCGATCACCACCCTGGTGGCCAATCATCTTCTTTTTTAAAAATACACATCTTTACTGTAGGCCCGATTGTGTTCAGTTTTAACTTCCAGTCATTGAATGACATTATGTCTTTTTACTTGCTTGATTAAAAGAAGCATACAGTATCGGAAATGTCCCCCAAATATAGGTACTGACAGGCTGGGACCAAATTAAGTATTTAAGTTTTTGTTGTGTTAAACAGGGAGGTTTCTCAAGTATCCCTTATTACAAGGAAAATTTTCAAGACTAAAAATTATTCTTGCAGTTTTTTGCTGGAACGTACTCTGAAGCACAGACATCAGGACTGGACAGAGATTTCCAGGGTCAACCTGCAACTGCTGCAATATTTGCAAAAGTAGCATAGAGCCCTAACCCTTGCTAACAGACCTCCCTGAATTCTGCTGAGACCTAGGCCTTGTGGCATTTCAGATATACTTTTATTAGTAAGAGTTGGCACCACCATTTTATTGTGGCTATAGCTTTATGAGTCATAAGTGTCTAGTTCTTAGGAAGGCCTCAAATAGATATTTTCAGTCGGCTGGGACTTGCAGATGGGAAATACCAGTTCCTGGGGACTGGGGAGTGTATTAATCTAGTCTTAGAGAAAAATTAGAATCACCCTAAAATGCACATTTAAGACAAATGGGATCCCGAAAGCGACTGTCTCTGAGGGCAGAGAAACCCTAAACAGACTCATTTCCTGATTTTTAGATGGCTGAAGGTGAGAAAAATCCCAAAGAACCTTGCTGTGCTGCGTTGTTCTGTGGTTTGAACAGGATTACAGCTTTGTGTCTACTGGTGGTGTTTCTCTGTCACCAGTGAAAACAGGATTAACAGAAACCACCCCACTGCTCCGGAGTGCTGTGGGGAACTGGTGTGCGAGCAAGAGAAATTGAGACTCTGGTGGGGGCCGGCGAAGCATCCAGGCTGTGAGCAGGGAGCACCCCGAAGTTAGCGCAGACGCCCGGGCAGCTGCCTTTGCCTGAGGTGGCAAGACTTACAAGGGGATTTCTCAGATACTTCCTTCTCCTCCCTTTTTGCTCCATCCCCCTTCCTGCACAAAAAAAACCTCTGCCCAGCTGAAGCCTGTCCGGCAAATTGCAGGGAACAGGCTATTTTTATTTCAGCTGCATCCTAATAGTGTGCAGGGGGGACAACTCCTACTGAATGAACAGGAAGGAAAGGAGGTTTGTTGCATGGCATTATCCCAAAGCATTTCTGGGCTGTGCTGTTAACCCCTTGATGGCTGTTCTATAACAGCCATCTCCTCTTCCAGTTTGCATACGGCCTTCTAGCTTACCCGGATCTCTCCCTCTTCCACACAGACCAGGGCTCTCCGCTGCCGCAAGGTGTGAGAGGCTCCGCTCAGTCATTCTGCAGATAAGTCTGAACGGGCTCTTGGCAGAGGTGCATCCCTGCAGCTCCTCAGGACGGTTATTGCTCCAGGGCAAGGGCACACGCAGGTGTGCCGCCCCAGCCAGCTACATGGGTACCAGGAGGAAAGCAGGGGTGTTGCAATCTCTGGAAATGTGCCTCTCTACTCTGCTTGCTTCAGTGTGCCAGACGTGGCCTGTTTGAGA